>NC_086383.1:67929175-68229175 GCF_036588685.1 Mytilus trossulus
CACACTGTAAAAGTTTCTTTGAGAAAGCGCAGGTGGGATTTTTTTTATTTTCATTTATGTTCTAAAAGAAATGCACTACGAATTAATTGTGTTCTCGGACCTAAGAGGTGAAATCTGTAAATATAGAAATTGTACTCTGGCAACTTCCCTAAATGATTTGATGGTATCAACTTGTCAAATAGCATGAAACTAAAGGATTTAAACTTTTATTTTATAGAATTTCTGCAAAAATGACAAATTTTGGCATTTGATGGTCAAAATAGGCATTTTATAACTTTTCCAATATTGATGCATAAATGGCATCCTGACTTTCTATCTGACAGGTTTTTATGTGTCAATATTTGTGTTTCTATGCCTTTATCTGCTTCTTTTACTTATTTATGAACTCTGAATCTACAGAAAAGAAGTTTATCTCAGATAAAATGTGCAAAGTGTGTTGTATAAATGACCCTTGTCTAACGCCTTGTTTGGATGAAGTCAATAGTGGGAAGCTTGGTATATAAAATTTGATGTCCATATTAGAGACCTCACTAAATTTGTATCAAATGCACTTTACAATGTCTATTGTACCTGTTCCATTTCACATAATATATTTCTTTTCTTCTGTAGGATAGCAAGTGGTTTAAATATAAGCCTGTTGAGAATAAATTGCATGCAAGTTTTTCCCTAAAAAGGCAAAAATCTTTGTTTCAGCCCATACTGCTTGTAAGAAAAGTTAATTGTAAGAGTCTTTTTGTGCTCAGATTTGTTGTATCATGTCACATGAGTATAGAAATGATAAAAAAGACACAAATTTTTATTTTTTATAGCCTCAATATGCATTTTTTAATGTAAATATGTGGCACGGCCTAAATTGACCCTAATTTTTTTCCAGTCTTACTTGGCCTAAGACCCTTTTAAACTAATATGATATGTTATTTGTAACTTTTCTTTCCATTTAAAGTACTTTAAATACATATGTGAGGATTATTTATAACCAACAAGCTTCACAAATTTAAAATTGCTGGAAAATATTACATCTTTATGTAAGGTCCCCCTTCATTGAAAAACCTAAATTTTTAGGCGCGGGCTGATATAAATTTGACTTTTGAATAATTATGCCAAGTCTGATAAATCAAATGAGTACTCTATTGCTTTTAGTACATGATAAGTTATATATGAAGGCATTTAAAAAGAATTTTTTTGCAATATTTTAATTTTTACCCAAATGTTGATAGTTGAAATTTTTCAATTTTAACGTCAAAATTTTACACGCAAAGATGAGTATAGAACTTAACTGAATGTCTATAATATACATCCTATTGTCATGAAACTTTGTAAGCAGTGTTATAATACATTAAACTTTGTTCATACCAAGTTTTTTTAAGATTTGTCAACTCTTTCTACCCTATTAAATAGGTCCGGGACCACCATTGTCGTCCCTTGATTTTCGTTGTTCACAAATATAGTCCCTAGTGTTGACAGTGGGTTACTTGCCATTAATTTTTATACCCCTTCCAAATTTATTTCTCCATGTTCAATGCCTCAAATTGCAAGTAGGGGGATGAAATTACACTGTAAAAAAATTTGGGTCCAGAATTTTAAAGGAAAGTAGTGATTTGGTCCAGCTGAAAAAGGTTGAAAATGAGCACTTCGGAAGCTGTCAAAAGATTTCAAGACGCCCTAAACATAAAATTGTCCATATTTTGAGTTAGAGGCGATGAAGTTTTCTATAAATTTGATATGATTTGTCCCAAAAGTAGTACAACACACTGTAAAAGTTTCTTTGAGAAAGCGCAGGTGGGATTTTTTTTATTTTCATTTATGTTCTAAAAGAAATGCACTACGAATTAATTGTGTTCTCGGACCTAAGAGGTGAAATCTGTAAATATAGAAATTGTACTCTGGCAACTTCCCTAAATGATTTGATGGTATCAACTTGTCAAATAGCATGAAACTAAAGGATTTAAACTTTTATTTTATAGAATTTCTGCAAAAATGACAAATTTTGGCATTTGATGGTCAAAATAGGCATTTTATAACTTTTCCAATATTGATGCATAAATGGCATCCTGACTTTCTATCTGACAGGTTTTTATGTGTCAATATTTGTGTTTCTATGCCTTTATCTGCTTCTTTTACTTATTTATGAACTCTGAATCTACAGAAAAGAAGTTTATCTCAGATAAAATGTGCAAAGTGTGTTGTATAAATGACCCTTGTCTAACGCCTTGTTTGGATGAAGTCAATAGTGGGAAGCTTGGTATATAAAATTTGATGTCCATATTAGAGACCTCACTAAATTTGTATCAAATGCACTTTACAATGTCTATTGTACCTGTTCCATTTCACATAATATATTTCTTTTCTTCTGTAGGATAGCAAGTGGTTTAAATATAAGCCTGTTGAGAATAAATTGCATGCAAGTTTTTCCCTAAAAAGGCAAAAATCTTTGTTTCAGCCCATACTGCTTGTAAGAAAAGTTAATTGTAAGAGTCTTTTTGTGCTCAGATTTGTTGTATCATGTCACATGAGTATAGAAATGATAAAAAAGACACAAATTTTTATTTTTTATAGCCTCAATATGCATTTTTTAATGTAAATATGTGGCACGGCCTAAATTGACCCTAATTTTTTTCCAGTCTTACTTGGCCTAAGACCCTTTTAAACTAATATGATATGTTATTTGTAACTTTTCTTTCCATTTAAAGTACTTTAAATACATATGTGAGGATTATTTATAACCAACAAGCTTCACAAATTTAAAATTGCTGGAAAATATTACATCTTTATGTAAGGTCCCCCTTCATTGAAAAACCTAAATTTTTAGGCGCGGGCTGATATAAATTTGACTTTTGAATAATTATGCCAAGTCTGATAAATCAAATGAGTACTCTATTGCTTTTAGTACATGATAAGTTATATATGAAGGCATTTAAAAAGAATTTTTTTGCAATATTTTAATTTTTAAAGCCCCAAATGTTGATAGTTGAAATTTTTCAATTTTAACGTCAAAATTTTACACGCAAAGATGAGTATAGAACTTAACTGAATGTCTATAATATACATCCTATTGTCATGAAACTTTGTAAGCAGTGTTATAATACATTAAACTTTGTTCATACCAAGTTTTTTTAAGATTTGTCAACTCTTTCTACCCTATTAAATAGGTCCGGGACCACCATTGTCGTCCCTTGATTTTCGTTGTTCACAAATATAGTCCCTAGTGTTGACAGTGGGTTACTTGCCATTAATTTTTATACCCCTTCCAAATTTATTTCTCCATGTTCAATGCCTCAAATTGCAAGTAGGGGGATGAAATTACACTGTAAAAAAATTTGGGTCCAGAATTTTAAAGGAAAGTAGTGATTTGGTCCAGCTGAAAAAGGTTGAAAATGAGCACTTCGGAAGCTGTCAAAAGATTTCAAGACGCCCTAAACATAAAATTGTCCATATTTTGAGTTAGAGGCGATGAAGTTTTCTATAAATTTGATATGATTTGTCCCAAAAGTAGTACAACACACTGTAAAAGTTTCTTTGAGAAAGCGCAGGTGGGATTTTTTTTATTTTCATTTATGTTCTAAAAGAAATGCACTACGAATTAATTGTGTTCTCGGACCTAAGAGGTGAAATCTGTAAATATAGAAATTGTACTCTGGCAACTTCCCTAAATGATTTGATGGTATCAACTTGTCAAATAGCATGAAACTAAAGGATTTAAACTTTTATTTTATAGAATTTCTGCAAAAATGACAAATTTTGGCATTTGATGGTCAAAATAGGCATTTTATAACTTTTCCAATATTGATGCATAAATGGCATCCTGACTTTCTATCTGACAGGTTTTTATGTGTCAATATTTGTGTTTCTATGCCTTTATCTGCTTCTTTTACTTATTTATGAACTCTGAATCTACAGAAAAGAAGTTTATCTCAGATAAAATGTGCAAAGTGTGTTGTATAAATGACCCTTGTCTAACGCCTTGTTTGGATGAAGTCAATAGTGGGAAGCTTGGTATATAAAATTTGATGTCCATATTAGAGACCTCACTAAATTTGTATCAAATGCACTTTACAATGTCTATTGTACCTGTTCCATTTCACATAATATATTTCTTTTCTTCTGTAGGATAGCAAGTGGTTTAAATATAAGCCTGTTGAGAATAAATTGCATGCAAGTTTTTCCCTAAAAAGGCAAAAATCTTTGTTTCAGCCCATACTGCTTGTAAGAAAAGTTAATTGTAAGAGTCTTTTTGTGCTCAGATTTGTTGTATCATGTCACATGAGTATAGAAATGATAAAAAAGACACAAATTTTTATTTTTTATAGCCTCAATATGCATTTTTTAATGTAAATATGTGGCACGGCCTAAATTGACCCTAATTTTTTTCCAGTCTTACTTGGCCTAAGACCCTTTTAAACTAATATGATATGTTATTTGTAACTTTTCTTTCCATTTAAAGTACTTTAAATACATATGTGAGGATTATTTATAACCAACAAGCTTCACAAATTTAAAATTGCTGGAAAATATTACATCTTTATGTAAGGTCCCCCTTCATTGAAAAACCTAAATTTTTAGGCGCGGGCTGATATAAATTTGACTTTTGAATAATTATGCCAAGTCTGATAAATCAAATGAGTACTCTATTGCTTTTAGTACATGATAAGTTATATATGAAGGCATTTAAAAAGAATTTTTTTGCAATATTTTAATTTTTAAAGCCCCAAATGTTGATAGTTGAAATTTTTCAATTTTAACGTCAAAATTTTACACGCAAAGATGAGTATAGAACTTAACTGAATGTCTATAATATACATCCTATTGTCATGAAACTTTGTAAGCAGTGTTATAATACATTAAACTTTGTTCATACCAAGTTTTTTTAAGATTTGTCAACTCTTTCTACCCTATTAAATAGGTCCGGGACCACCATTGTCGTCCCTTGATTTTCGTTGTTCACAAATATAGTCCCTAGTGTTGACAGTGGGTTACTTGCCATTAATTTTTATACCCCTTCCAAATTTATTTCTCCATGTTCAATGCCTCAAATTGCAAGTAGGGGGATGAAATTACACTGTAAAAAAATTTGGGTCCAGAATTTTAAAGGAAAGTAGTGATTTGGTCCAGCTGAAAAAGGTTGAAAATGAGCACTTCGGAAGCTGTCAAAAGATTTCAAGACGCCCTAAACATAAAATTGTCCATATTTTGAGTTAGAGGCGATGAAGTTTTCTATAAATTTGATATGATTTGTCCCAAAAGTAGTACAACACACTGTAAAAGTTTCTTTGAGAAAGCGCAGGTGGGATTTTTTTTATTTTCATTTATGTTCTAAAAGAAATGCACTACGAATTAATTGTGTTCTCGGACCTAAGAGGTGAAATCTGTAAATATAGAAATTGTACTCTGGCAACTTCCCTAAATGATTTGATGGTATCAACTTGTCAAATAGCATGAAACTAAAGGATTTAAACTTTTATTTTATAGAATTTCTGCAAAAATGACAAATTTTGGCATTTGATGGTCAAAATAGGCATTTTATAACTTTTCCAATATTGATGCATAAATGGCATCCTGACTTTCTATCTGACAGGTTTTTATGTGTCAATATTTGTGTTTCTATGCCTTTATCTGCTTCTTTTACTTATTTATGAACTCTGAATCTACAGAAAAGAAGTTTATCTCAGATAAAATGTGCAAAGTGTGTTGTATAAATGACCCTTGTCTAACGCCTTGTTTGGATGAAGTCAATAGTGGGAAGCTTGGTATATAAAATTTGATGTCCATATTAGAGACCTCACTAAATTTGTATCAAATGCACTTTACAATGTCTATTGTACCTGTTCCATTTCACATAATATATTTCTTTTCTTCTGTAGGATAGCAAGTGGTTTAAATATAAGCCTGTTGAGAATAAATTGCATGCAAGTTTTTCCCTAAAAAGGCAAAAATCTTTGTTTCAGCCCATACTGCTTGTAAGAAAAGTTAATTGTAAGAGTCTTTTTGTGCTCAGATTTGTTGTATCATGTCACATGAGTATAGAAATGATAAAAAAGACACAAATTTTTATTTTTTATAGCCTCAATATGCATTTTTTAATGTAAATATGTGGCACGGCCTAAATTGACCCTAATTTTTTTCCAGTCTTACTTGGCCTAAGACCCTTTTAAACTAATATGATATGTTATTTGTAACTTTTCTTTCCATTTAAAGTACTTTAAATACATATGTGAGGATTATTTATAACCAACAAGCTTCACAAATTTAAAATTGCTGGAAAATATTACATCTTTATGTAAGGTCCCCCTTCATTGAAAAACCTAAATTTTTAGGCGCGGGCTGATATAAATTTGACTTTTGAATAATTATGCCAAGTCTGATAAATCAAATGAGTACTCTATTGCTTTTAGTACATGATAAGTTATATATGAAGGCATTTAAAAAGAATTTTTTTGCAATATTTTAATTTTTAAAGCCCCAAATGTTGATAGTTGAAATTTTTCAATTTTAACGTCAAAATTTTACACGCAAAGATGAGTATAGAACTTAACTGAATGTCTATAATATACATCCTATTGTCATGAAACTTTGTAAGCAGTGTTATAATACATTAAACTTTGTTCATACCAAGTTTTTTTAAGATTTGTCAACTCTTTCTACCCTATTAGGTCCGGGACCACCATTGTCGTCCCTTGATTTTCGTTGTTCACAAATATAGTCCCTAGTGTTGACAGTGGGTTACTTGCCATTAATTTTTATACCCCTTCCAAATTTATTTCTCCATGTTCAATGCCTCAAATTGCAAGTAGGGGGATGAAATTACACTGTAAAAAAATTTGGGTCCAGAATTTTAAAGGAAAGTAGTGATTTGGTCCAGCTGAAAAAGGTTGAAAATGAGCACTTCGGAAGCTGTCAAAAGATTTCAAGACGCCCTAAACATAAAATTGTCCATATTTTGAGTTAGAGGCGATGAAGTTTTCTATAAATTTGATATGATTTGTCCCAAAAGTAGTACAACACACTGTAAAAGTTTCTTTGAGAAAGCGCAGGTGGGATTTTTTTTATTTTCATTTATGTTCTAAAAGAAATGCACTACGAATTAATTGTGTTCTCGGACCTAAGAGGTGAAATCTGTAAATATAGAAATTGTACTCTGGCAACTTCCCTAAATGATTTGATGGTATCAACTTGTCAAATAGCATGAAACTAAAGGATTTAAACTTTTATTTTATAGAATTTCTGCAAAAATGACAAATTTTGGCATTTGATGGTCAAAATAGGCATTTTATAACTTTTCCAATATTGATGCATAAATGGCATCCTGACTTTCTATCTGACAGGTTTTTATGTGTCAATATTTGTGTTTCTATGCCTTTATCTGCTTCTTTTACTTATTTATGAACTCTGAATCTACAGAAAAGAAGTTTATCTCAGATAAAATGTGCAAAGTGTGTTGTATAAATGACCCTTGTCTAACGCCTTGTTTGGATGAAGTCAATAGTGGGAAGCTTGGTATATAAAATTTGATGTCCATATTAGAGACCTCACTAAATTTGTATCAAATGCACTTTACAATGTCTATTGTACCTGTTCCATTTCACATAATATATTTCTTTTCTTCTGTAGGATAGCAAGTGGTTTAAATATAAGCCTGTTGAGAATAAATTGCATGCAAGTTTTTCCCTAAAAAGGCAAAAATCTTTGTTTCAGCCCATACTGCTTGTAAGAAAAGTTAATTGTAAGAGTCTTTTTGTGCTCAGATTTGTTGTATCATGTCACATGAGTATAGAAATGATAAAAAAGACACAAATTTTTATTTTTTATAGCCTCAATATGCATTTTTTAATGTAAATATGTGGCACGGCCTAAATTGACCCTAATTTTTTTCCAGTCTTACTTGGCCTAAGACCCTTTTAAACTAATATGATATGTTATTTGTAACTTTTCTTTCCATTTAAAGTACTTTAAATACATATGTGAGGATTATTTATAACCAACAAGCTTCACAAATTTAAAATTGCTGGAAAATATTACATCTTTATGTAAGGTCCCCCTTCATTGAAAAACCTAAATTTTTAGGCGCGGGCTGATATAAATTTGACTTTTGAATAATTATGCCAAGTCTGATAAATCAAATGAGTACTCTATTGCTTTTAGTACATGATAAGTTATATATGAAGGCATTTAAAAAGAATTTTTTTGCAATATTTTAATTTTTAAAGCCCCAAATGTTGATAGTTGAAATTTTTCAATTTTAACGTCAAAATTTTACACGCAAAGATGAGTATAGAACTTAACTGAATGTCTATAATATACATCCTATTGTCATGAAACTTTGTAAGCAGTGTTATAATACATTAAACTTTGTTCATACCAAGTTTTTTTAAGATTTGTCAACTCTTTCTACCCTATTAAATAGGTCCGGGACCACCATTGTCGTCCCTTGATTTTCGTTGTTCACAAATATAGTCCCTAGTGTTGACAGTGGGTTACTTGCCATTAATTTTTATACCCCTTCCAAATTTATTTCTCCATGTTCAATGCCTCAAATTGCAAGTAGGGGGATGAAATTACACTGTAAAAAAATTTGGGTCCAGAATTTTAAAGGAAAGTAGTGATTTGGTCCAGCTGAAAAAGGTTGAAAATGAGCACTTCGGAAGCTGTCAAAAGATTTCAAGACGCCCTAAACATAAAATTGTCCATATTTTGAGTTAGAGGCGATGAAGTTTTCTATAAATTTGATATGATTTGTCCCAAAAGTAGTACAACACACTGTAAAAGTTTCTTTGAGAAAGCGCAGGTGGGATTTTTTTTATTTTCATTTATGTTCTAAAAGAAATGCACTACGAATTAATTGTGTTCTCGGACCTAAGAGGTGAAATCTGTAAATATAGAAATTGTACTCTGGCAACTTCCCTAAATGATTTGATGGTATCAACTTGTCAAATAGCATGAAACTAAAGGATTTAAACTTTTATTTTATAGAATTTCTGCAAAAATGACAAATTTTGGCATTTGATGGTCAAAATAGGCATTTTATAACTTTTCCAATATTGATGCATAAATGGCATCCTGACTTTCTATCTGACAGGTTTTTATGTGTCAATATTTGTGTTTCTATGCCTTTATCTGCTTCTTTTACTTATTTATGAACTCTGAATCTACAGAAAAGAAGTTTATCTCAGATAAAATGTGCAAAGTGTGTTGTATAAATGACCCTTGTCTAACGCCTTGTTTGGATGAAGTCAATAGTGGGAAGCTTGGTATATAAAATTTGATGTCCATATTAGAGACCTCACTAAATTTGTATCAAATGCACTTTACAATGTCTATTGTACCTGTTCCATTTCACATAATATATTTCTTTTCTTCTGTAGGATAGCAAGTGGTTTAAATATAAGCCTGTTGAGAATAAATTGCATGCAAGTTTTTCCCTAAAAAGGCAAAAATCTTTGTTTCAGCCCATACTGCTTGTAAGAAAAGTTAATTGTAAGAGTCTTTTTGTGCTCAGATTTGTTGTATCATGTCACATGAGTATAGAAATGATAAAAAAGACACAAATTTTTATTTTTTATAGCCTCAATATGCATTTTTTAATGTAAATATGTGGCACGGCCTAAATTGACCCTAATTTTTTTCCAGTCTTACTTGGCCTAAGACCCTTTTAAACTAATATGATATGTTATTTGTAACTTTTCTTTCCATTTAAAGTACTTTAAATACATATGTGAGGATTATTTATAACCAACAAGCTTCACAAATTTAAAATTGCTGGAAAATATTACATCTTTATGTAAGGTCCCCCTTCATTGAAAAACCTAAATTTTTAGGCGCGGGCTGATATAAATTTGACTTTTGAATAATTATGCCAAGTCTGATAAATCAAATGAGTACTCTATTGCTTTTAGTACATGATAAGTTATATATGAAGGCATTTAAAAAGAATTTTTTTGCAATATTTTAATTTTTAAAGCCCCAAATGTTGATAGTTGAAATTTTTCAATTTTAACGTCAAAATTTTACACGCAAAGATGAGTATAGAACTTAACTGAATGTCTATAATATACATCCTATTGTCATGAAACTTTGTAAGCAGTGTTATAATACATTAAACTTTGTTCATACCAAGTTTTTTTAAGATTTGTCAACTCTTTCTACCCTATTAAATAGGTCCGGGACCACCATTGTCGTCCCTTGATTTTCGTTGTTCACAAATATAGTCCCTAGTGTTGACAGTGGGTTACTTGCCATTAATTTTTATACCCCTTCCAAATTTATTTCTCCATGTTCAATGCCTCAAATTGCAAGTAGGGGGATGAAATTACACTGTAAAAAAATTTGGGTCCAGAATTTTAAAGGAAAGTAGTGATTTGGTCCAGCTGAAAAAGGTTGAAAATGAGCACTTCGGAAGCTGTCAAAAGATTTCAAGACGCCCTAAACATAAAATTGTCCATATTTTGAGTTAGAGGCGATGAAGTTTTCTATAAATTTGATATGATTTGTCCCAAAAGTAGTACAACACACTGTAAAAGTTTCTTTGAGAAAGCGCAGGTGGGATTTTTTTTATTTTCATTTATGTTCTAAAAGAAATGCACTACGAATTAATTGTGTTCTCGGACCTAAGAGGTGAAATCTGTAAATATAGAAATTGTACTCTGGCAACTTCCCTAAATGATTTGATGGTATCAACTTGTCAAATAGCATGAAACTAAAGGATTTAAACTTTTATTTTATAGAATTTCTGCAAAAATGACAAATTTTGGCATTTGATGGTCAAAATAGGCATTTTATAACTTTTCCAATATTGATGCATAAATGGCATCCTGACTTTCTATCTGACAGGTTTTTATGTGTCAATATTTGTGTTTCTATGCCTTTATCTGCTTCTTTTACTTATTTATGAACTCTGAATCTACAGAAAAGAAGTTTATCTCAGATAAAATGTGCAAAGTGTGTTGTATAAATGACCCTTGTCTAACGCCTTGTTTGGATGAAGTCAATAGTGGGAAGCTTGGTATATAAAATTTGATGTCCATATTAGAGACCTCACTAAATTTGTATCAAATGCACTTTACAATGTCTATTGTACCTGTTCCATTTCACATAATATATTTCTTTTCTTCTGTAGGATAGCAAGTGGTTTAAATATAAGCCTGTTGAGAATAAATTGCATGCAAGTTTTTCCCTAAAAAGGCAAAAATCTTTGTTTCAGCCCATACTGCTTGTAAGAAAAGTTAATTGTAAGAGTCTTTTTGTGCTCAGATTTGTTGTATCATGTCACATGAGTATAGAAATGATAAAAAAGACACAAATTTTTATTTTTTATAGCCTCAATATGCATTTTTTAATGTAAATATGTGGCACGGCCTAAATTGACCCTAATTTTTTTCCAGTCTTACTTGGCCTAAGACCCTTTTAAACTAATATGATATGTTATTTGTAACTTTTCTTTCCATTTAAAGTACTTTAAATACATATGTGAGGATTATTTATAACCAACAAGCTTCACAAATTTAAAATTGCTGGAAAATATTACATCTTTATGTAAGGTCCCCCTTCATTGAAAAACCTAAATTTTTAGGCGCGGGCTGATATAAATTTGACTTTTGAATAATTATGCCAAGTCTGATAAATCAAATGAGTACTCTATTGCTTTTAGTACATGATAAGTTATATATGAAGGCATTTAAAAAGAATTTTTTTGCAATATTTTAATTTTTAAAGCCCCAAATGTTGATAGTTGAAATTTTTCAATTTTAACGTCAAAATTTTACACGCAAAGATGAGTATAGAACTTAACTGAATGTCTATAATATACATCCTATTGTCATGAAACTTTGTAAGCAGTGTTATAATACATTAAACTTTGTTCATACCAAGTTTTTTTAAGATTTGTCAACTCTTTCTACCCTATTAGGTCCGGGACCACCATTGTCGTCCCTTGATTTTCGTTGTTCACAAATATAGTCCCTAGTGTTGACAGTGGGTTACTTGCCATTAATTTTTATACCCCTTCCAAATTTATTTCTCCATGTTCAATGCCTCAAATTGCAAGTAGGGGGATGAAATTACACTGTAAAAAAATTTGGGTCCAGAATTTTAAAGGAAAGTAGTGATTTGGTCCAGCTGAAAAAGGTTGAAAATGAGCACTTCGGAAGCTGTCAAAAGATTTCAAGACGCCCTAAACATAAAATTGTCCATATTTTGAGTTAGAGGCGATGAAGTTTTCTATAAATTTGATATGATTTGTCCCAAAAGTAGTACAACACACTGTAAAAGTTTCTTTGAGAAAGCGCAGGTGGGATTTTTTTTATTTTCATTTATGTTCTAAAAGAAATGCACTACGAATTAATTGTGTTCTCGGACCTAAGAGGTGAAATCTGTAAATATAGAAATTGTACTCTGGCAACTTCCCTAAATGATTTGATGGTATCAACTTGTCAAATAGCATGAAACTAAAGGATTTAAACTTTTATTTTATAGAATTTCTGCAAAAATGACAAATTTTGGCATTTGATGGTCAAAATAGGCATTTTATAACTTTTCCAATATTGATGCATAAATGGCATCCTGACTTTCTATCTGACAGGTTTTTATGTGTCAATATTTGTGTTTCTATGCCTTTATCTGCTTCTTTTACTTATTTATGAACTCTGAATCTACAGAAAAGAAGTTTATCTCAGATAAAATGTGCAAAGTGTGTTGTATAAATGACCCTTGTCTAACGCCTTGTTTGGATGAAGTCAATAGTGGGAAGCTTGGTATATAAAATTTGATGTCCATATTAGAGACCTCACTAAATTTGTATCAAATGCACTTTACAATGTCTATTGTACCTGTTCCATTTCACATAATATATTTCTTTTCTTCTGTAGGATAGCAAGTGGTTTAAATATAAGCCTGTTGAGAATAAATTGCATGCAAGTTTTTCCCTAAAAAGGCAAAAATCTTTGTTTCAGCCCATACTGCTTGTAAGAAAAGTTAATTGTAAGAGTCTTTTTGTGCTCAGATTTGTTGTATCATGTCACATGAGTATAGAAATGATAAAAAAGACACAAATTTTTATTTTTTATAGCCTCAATATGCATTTTTTAATGTAAATATGTGGCACGGCCTAAATTGACCCTAATTTTTTTCCAGTCTTACTTGGCCTAAGACCCTTTTAAACTAATATGATATGTTATTTGTAACTTTTCTTTCCATTTAAAGTACTTTAAATACATATGTGAGGATTATTTATAACCAACAAGCTTCACAAATTTAAAATTGCTGGAAAATATTACATCTTTATGTAAGGTCCCCCTTCATTGAAAAACCTAAATTTTTAGGCGCGGGCTGATATAAATTTGACTTTTGAATAATTATGCCAAGTCTGATAAATCAAATGAGTACTCTATTGCTTTTAGTACATGATAAGTTATATATGAAGGCATTTAAAAAGAATTTTTTTGCAATATTTTAATTTTTAAAGCCCCAAATGTTGATAGTTGAAATTTTTCAATTTTAACGTCAAAATTTTACACGCAAAGATGAGTATAGAACTTAACTGAATGTCTATAATATACATCCTATTGTCATGAAACTTTGTAAGCAGTGTTATAATACATTAAACTTTGTTCATACCAAGTTTTTTTAAGATTTGTCAACTCTTTCTACCCTATTAGGTCCGGGACCACCATTGTCGTCCCTTGATTTTCGTTGTTCACAAATATAGTCCCTAGTGTTGACAGTGGGTTACTTGCCATTAATTTTTATACCCCTTCCAAATTTATTTCTCCATGTTCAATGCCTCAAATTGCAAGTAGGGGGATGAAATTACACTGTAAAAAAATTTGGGTCCAGAATTTTAAAGGAAAGTAGTGATTTGGTCCAGCTGAAAAAGGTTGAAAATGAGCACTTCGGAAGCTGTCAAAAGATTTCAAGACGCCCTAAACATAAAATTGTCCATATTTTGAGTTAGAGGCGATGAAGTTTTCTATAAATTTGATATGATTTGTCCCAAAAGTAGTACAACACACTGTAAAAGTTTCTTTGAGAAAGCGCAGGTGGGATTTTTTTTATTTTCATTTATGTTCTAAAAGAAATGCACTACGAATTAATTGTGTTCTCGGACCTAAGAGGTGAAATCTGTAAATATAGAAATTGTACTCTGGCAACTTCCCTAAATGATTTGATGGTATCAACTTGTCAAATAGCATGAAACTAAAGGATTTAAACTTTTATTTTATAGAATTTCTGCAAAAATGACAAATTTTGGCATTTGATGGTCAAAATAGGCATTTTATAACTTTTCCAATATTGATGCATAAATGGCATCCTGACTTTCTATCTGACAGGTTTTTATGTGTCAATATTTGTGTTTCTATGCCTTTATCTGCTTCTTTTACTTATTTATGAACTCTGAATCTACAGAAAAGAAGTTTATCTCAGATAAAATGTGCAAAGTGTGTTGTATAAATGACCCTTGTCTAACGCCTTGTTTGGATGAAGTCAATAGTGGGAAGCTTGGTATATAAAATTTGATGTCCATATTAGAGACCTCACTAAATTTGTATCAAATGCACTTTACAATGTCTATTGTACCTGTTCCATTTCACATAATATATTTCTTTTCTTCTGTAGGATAGCAAGTGGTTTAAATATAAGCCTGTTGAGAATAAATTGCATGCAAGTTTTTCCCTAAAAAGGCAAAAATCTTTGTTTCAGCCCATACTGCTTGTAAGAAAAGTTAATTGTAAGAGTCTTTTTGTGCTCAGATTTGTTGTATCATGTCACATGAGTATAGAAATGATAAAAAAGACACAAATTTTTATTTTTTATAGCCTCAATATGCATTTTTTAATGTAAATATGTGGCACGGCCTAAATTGACCCTAATTTTTTTCCAGTCTTACTTGGCCTAAGACCCTTTTAAACTAATATGATATGTTATTTGTAACTTTTCTTTCCATTTAAAGTACTTTAAATACATATGTGAGGATTATTTATAACCAACAAGCTTCACAAATTTAAAATTGCTGGAAAATATTACATCTTTATGTAAGGTCCCCCTTCATTGAAAAACCTAAATTTTTAGGCGCGGGCTGATATAAATTTGACTTTTGAATAATTATGCCAAGTCTGATAAATCAAATGAGTACTCTATTGCTTTTAGTACATGATAAGTTATATATGAAGGCATTTAAAAAGAATTTTTTTGCAATATTTTAATTTTTAAAGCCCCAAATGTTGATAGTTGAAATTTTTCAATTTTAACGTCAAAATTTTACACGCAAAGATGAGTATAGAACTTAACTGAATGTCTATAATATACATCCTATTGTCATGAAACTTTGTAAGCAGTGTTATAATACATTAAACTTTGTTCATACCAAGTTTTTTTAAGATTTGTCAACTCTTTCTACCCTATTAGGTCCGGGACCACCATTGTCGTCCCTTGATTTTCGTTGTTCACAAATATAGTCCCTAGTGTTGACAGTGGGTTACTTGCCATTAATTTTTATACCCCTTCCAAATTTATTTCTCCATGTTCAATGCCTCAAATTGCAAGTAGGGGGATGAAATTACACTGTAAAAAAATTTGGGTCCAGAATTTTAAAGGAAAGTAGTGATTTGGTCCAGCTGAAAAAGGTTGAAAATGAGCACTTCGGAAGCTGTCAAAAGATTTCAAGACGCCCTAAACATAAAATTGTCCATATTTTGAGTTAGAGGCGATGAAGTTTTCTATAAATTTGATATGATTTGTCCCAAAAGTAGTACAACACACTGTAAAAGTTTCTTTGAGAAAGCGCAGGTGGGATTTTTTTTATTTTCATTTATGTTCTAAAAGAAATGCACTACGAATTAATTGTGTTCTCGGACCTAAGAGGTGAAATCTGTAAATATAGAAATTGTACTCTGGCAACTTCCCTAAATGATTTGATGGTATCAACTTGTCAAATAGCATGAAACTAAAGGATTTAAACTTTTATTTTATAGAATTTCTGCAAAAATGACAAATTTTGGCATTTGATGGTCAAAATAGGCATTTTATAACTTTTCCAATATTGATGCATAAATGGCATCCTGACTTTCTATCTGACAGGTTTTTATGTGTCAATATTTGTGTTTCTATGCCTTTATCTGCTTCTTTTACTTATTTATGAACTCTGAATCTACAGAAAAGAAGTTTATCTCAGATAAAATGTGCAAAGTGTGTTGTATAAATGACCCTTGTCTAACGCCTTGTTTGGATGAAGTCAATAGTGGGAAGCTTGGTATATAAAATTTGATGTCCATATTAGAGACCTCACTAAATTTGTATCAAATGCACTTTACAATGTCTATTGTACCTGTTCCATTTCACATAATATATTTCTTTTCTTCTGTAGGATAGCAAGTGGTTTAAATATAAGCCTGTTGAGAATAAATTGCATGCAAGTTTTTCCCTAAAAAGGCAAAAATCTTTGTTTCAGCCCATACTGCTTGTAAGAAAAGTTAATTGTAAGAGTCTTTTTGTGCTCAGATTTGTTGTATCATGTCACATGAGTATAGAAATGATAAAAAAGACACAAATTTTTATTTTTTATAGCCTCAATATGCATTTTTTAATGTAAATATGTGGCACGGCCTAAATTGACCCTAATTTTTTTCCAGTCTTACTTGGCCTAAGACCCTTTTAAACTAATATGATATGTTATTTGTAACTTTTCTTTCCATTTAAAGTACTTTAAATACATATGTGAGGATTATTTATAACCAACAAGCTTCACAAATTTAAAATTGCTGGAAAATATTACATCTTTATGTAAGGTCCCCCTTCATTGAAAAACCTAAATTTTTAGGCGCGGGCTGATATAAATTTGACTTTTGAATAATTATGCCAAGTCTGATAAATCAAATGAGTACTCTATTGCTTTTAGTACATGATAAGTTATATATGAAGGCATTTAAAAAGAATTTTTTTGCAATATTTTAATTTTTAAAGCCCCAAATGTTGATAGTTGAAATTTTTCAATTTTAACGTCAAAATTTTACACGCAAAGATGAGTATAGAACTTAACTGAATGTCTATAATATACATCCTATTGTCATGAAACTTTGTAAGCAGTGTTATAATACATTAAACTTTGTTCATACCAAGTTTTTTTAAGATTTGTCAACTCTTTCTACCCTAAGAGGTGAAATCTGTAAATATAGAAATTGTACTCTGGCAACTTCCCTAAATGATTTGATGGTATCAACTTGTCAAATAGCATGAAACTAAAGGATTTAAACTTTTATTTTATAGAATTTCTGCAAAAATGACAAATTTTGGCATTTGATGGTCAAAATAGGCATTTTATAACTTTTCCAATATTGATGCATAAATGGCATCCTGACTTTCTATCTGACAGGTTTTTATGTGTCAAT
This sequence comes from Mytilus trossulus, assembly GCF_036588685.1. Taxonomy (NCBI): domain Eukaryota; kingdom Metazoa; phylum Mollusca; class Bivalvia; order Mytilida; family Mytilidae; genus Mytilus; species Mytilus trossulus. The sequence continues at coordinate 67,946,545 of NC_086383.1, forward strand.
ATTTGTGTTTCTATGCCTTTATCTGCTTCTTTTACTTATTTATGAACTCTGAATCTACAGAAAAGAAGTTTATCTCAGATAAAATGTGCAAAGTGTGTTGTATAAATGACCCTTGTCTAACGCCTTGTTTGGATGAAGTCAATAGTGGGAAGCTTGGTATATAAAATTTGATGTCCATATTAGAGACCTCACTAAATTTGTATCAAATGCACTTTACAATGTCTATTGTACCTGTTCCATTTCACATAATATATTTCTTTTCTTCTGTAGGATAGCAAGTGGTTTAAATATAAGCCTGTTGAGAATAAATTGCATGCAAGTTTTTCCCTAAAAAGGCAAAAATCTTTGTTTCAGCCCATACTGCTTGTAAGAAAAGTTAATTGTAAGAGTCTTTTTGTGCTCAGATTTGTTGTATCATGTCACATGAGTATAGAAATGATAAAAAAGACACAAATTTTTATTTTTTATAGCCTCAATATGCATTTTTTAATGTAAATATGTGGCACGGCCTAAATTGACCCTAATTTTTTTCCAGTCTTACTTGGCCTAAGACCCTTTTAAACTAATATGATATGTTATTTGTAACTTTTCTTTCCATTTAAAGTACTTTAAATACATATGTGAGGATTATTTATAACCAACAAGCTTCACAAATTTAAAATTGCTGGAAAATATTACATCTTTATGTAAGGTCCCCCTTCATTGAAAAACCTAAATTTTTAGGCGCGGGCTGATATAAATTTGACTTTTGAATAATTATGCCAAGTCTGATAAATCAAATGAGTACTCTATTGCTTTTAGTACATGATAAGTTATATATGAAGGCATTTAAAAAGAATTTTTTTGCAATATTTTAATTTTTAAAGCCCCAAATGTTGATAGTTGAAATTTTTCAATTTTAACGTCAAAATTTTACACGCAAAGATGAGTATAGAACTTAACTGAATGTCTATAATATACATCCTATTGTCATGAAACTTTGTAAGCAGTGTTATAATACATTAAACTTTGTTCATACCAAGTTTTTTTAAGATTTGTCAACTCTTTCTACCCTATTAGGTGAAATCTGTAAATATAGAAATTGTACTCTGGCAACTTCCCTAAATGATTTGATGGTATCAACTTGTCAAATAGCATGAAACTAAAGGATTTAAACTTTTATTTTATAGAATTTCTGCAAAAATGACAAATTTTGGCATTTGATGGTCAAAATAGGCATTTTATAACTTTTCCAATATTGATGCATAAATGGCATCCTGACTTTCTATCTGACAGGTTTTTATGTGTCAATATTTGTGTTTCTATGCCTTTATCTGCTTCTTTTACTTATTTATGAACTCTGAATCTACAGAAAAGAAGTTTATCTCAGATAAAATGTGCAAAGTGTGTTGTATAAATGACCCTTGTCTAACGCCTTGTTTGGATGAAGTCAATAGTGGGAAGCTTGGTATATAAAATTTGATGTCCATATTAGAGACCTCACTAAATTTGTATCAAATGCACTTTACAATGTCTATTGTACCTGTTCCATTTCACATAATATATTTCTTTTCTTCTGTAGGATAGCAAGTGGTTTAAATATAAGCCTGTTGAGAATAAATTGCATGCAAGTTTTTCCCTAAAAAGGCAAAAATCTTTGTTTCAGCCCATACTGCTTGTAAGAAAAGTTAATTGTAAGAGTCTTTTTGTGCTCAGATTTGTTGTATCATGTCACATGAGTATAGAAATGATAAAAAAGACACAAATTTTTATTTTTTATAGCCTCAATATGCATTTTTTAATGTAAATATGTGGCACGGCCTAAATTGACCCTAATTTTTTTCCAGTCTTACTTGGCCTAAGACCCTTTTAAACTAATATGATATGTTATTTGTAACTTTTCTTTCCATTTAAAGTACTTTAAATACATATGTGAGGATTATTTATAACCAACAAGCTTCACAAATTTAAAATTGCTGGAAAATATTACATCTTTATGTAAGGTCCCCCTTCATTGAAAAACCTAAATTTTTAGGCGCGGGCTGATATAAATTTGACTTTTGAATAATTATGCCAAGTCTGATAAATCAAATGAGTACTCTATTGCTTTTAGTACATGATAAGTTATATATGAAGGCATTTAAAAAGAATTTTTTTGCAATATTTTAATTTTTAAAGCCCCAAATGTTGATAGTTGAAATTTTTCAATTTTAACGTCAAAATTTTACACGCAAAGATGAGTATAGAACTTAACTGAATGTCTATAATATACATCCTATTGTCATGAAACTTTGTAAGCAGTGTTATAATACATTAAACTTTGTTCATACCAAGTTTTTTTAAGATTTGTCAACTCTTTCTACCCTATTAAGAGGTGAAATCTGTAAATATAGAAATTGTACTCTGGCAACTTCCCTAAATGATTTGATGGTATCAACTTGTCAAATAGCATGAAACTAAAGGATTTAAACTTTTATTTTATAGAATTTCTGCAAAAATGACAAATTTTGGCATTTGATGGTCAAAATAGGCATTTTATAACTTTTCCAATATTGATGCATAAATGGCATCCTGACTTTCTATCTGACAGGTTTTTATGTGTCAATATTTGTGTTTCTATGCCTTTATCTGCTTCTTTTACTTATTTATGAACTCTGAATCTACAGAAAAGAAGTTTATCTCAGATAAAATGTGCAAAGTGTGTTGTATAAATGACCCTTGTCTAACGCCTTGTTTGGATGAAGTCAATAGTGGGAAGCTTGGTATATAAAATTTGATGTCCATATTAGAGACCTCACTAAATTTGTATCAAATGCACTTTACAATGTCTATTGTACCTGTTCCATTTCACATAATATATTTCTTTTCTTCTGTAGGATAGCAAGTGGTTTAAATATAAGCCTGTTGAGAATAAATTGCATGCAAGTTTTTCCCTAAAAAGGCAAAAATCTTTGTTTCAGCCCATACTGCTTGTAAGAAAAGTTAATTGTAAGAGTCTTTTTGTGCTCAGATTTGTTGTATCATGTCACATGAGTATAGAAATGATAAAAAAGACACAAATTTTTATTTTTTATAGCCTCAATATGCATTTTTTAATGTAAATATGTGGCACGGCCTAAATTGACCCTAATTTTTTTCCAGTCTTACTTGGCCTAAGACCCTTTTAAACTAATATGATATGTTATTTGTAACTTTTCTTTCCATTTAAAGTACTTTAAATACATATGTGAGGATTATTTATAACCAACAAGCTTCACAAATTTAAAATTGCTGGAAAATATTACATCTTTATGTAAGGTCCCCCTTCATTGAAAAACCTAAATTTTTAGGCGCGGGCTGATATAAATTTGACTTTTGAATAATTATGCCAAGTCTGATAAATCAAATGAGTACTCTATTGCTTTTAGTACATGATAAGTTATATATGAAGGCATTTAAAAAGAATTTTTTTGCAATATTTTAATTTTTAAAGCCCCAAATGTTGATAGTTGAAATTTTTCAATTTTAACGTCAAAATTTTACACGCAAAGATGAGTATAGAACTTAACTGAATGTCTATAATATACATCCTATTGTCATGAAACTTTGTAAGCAGTGTTATAATACATTAAACTTTGTTCATACCAAGTTTTTTTAAGATTTGTCAACTCTTTCTACCCTAAGAGGTGAAATCTGTAAATATAGAAATTGTACTCTGGCAACTTCCCTAAATGATTTGATGGTATCAACTTGTCAAATAGCATGAAACTAAAGGATTTAAACTTTTATTTTATAGAATTTCTGCAAAAATGACAAATTTTGGCATTTGATGGTCAAAATAGGCATTTTATAACTTTTCCAATATTGATGCATAAATGGCATCCTGACTTTCTATCTGACAGGTTTTTATGTGTCAATATTTGTGTTTCTATGCCTTTATCTGCTTCTTTTACTTATTTATGAACTCTGAATCTACAGAAAAGAAGTTTATCTCAGATAAAATGTGCAAAGTGTGTTGTATAAATGACCCTTGTCTAACGCCTTGTTTGGATGAAGTCAATAGTGGGAAGCTTGGTATATAAAATTTGATGTCCATATTAGAGACCTCACTAAATTTGTATCAAATGCACTTTACAATGTCTATTGTACCTGTTCCATTTCACATAATATATTTCTTTTCTTCTGTAGGATAGCAAGTGGTTTAAATATAAGCCTGTTGAGAATAAATTGCATGCAAGTTTTTCCCTAAAAAGGCAAAAATCTTTGTTTCAGCCCATACTGCTTGTAAGAAAAGTTAATTGTAAGAGTCTTTTTGTGCTCAGATTTGTTGTATCATGTCACATGAGTATAGAAATGATAAAAAAGACACAAATTTTTATTTTTTATAGCCTCAATATGCATTTTTTAATGTAAATATGTGGCACGGCCTAAATTGACCCTAATTTTTTTCCAGTCTTACTTGGCCTAAGACCCTTTTAAACTAATATGATATGTTATTTGTAACTTTTCTTTCCATTTAAAGTACTTTAAATACATATGTGAGGATTATTTATAACCAACAAGCTTCACAAATTTAAAATTGCTGGAAAATATTACATCTTTATGTAAGGTCCCCCTTCATTGAAAAACCTAAATTTTTAGGCGCGGGCTGATATAAATTTGACTTTTGAATAATTATGCCAAGTCTGATAAATCAAATGAGTACTCTATTGCTTTTAGTACATGATAAGTTATATATGAAGGCATTTAAAAAGAATTTTTTTGCAATATTTTAATTTTTAAAGCCCCAAATGTTGATAGTTGAAATTTTTCAATTTTAACGTCAAAATTTTACACGCAAAGATGAGTATAGAACTTAACTGAATGTCTATAATATACATCCTATTGTCATGAAACTTTGTAAGCAGTGTTATAATACATTAAACTTTGTTCATACCAAGTTTTTTTAAGATTTGTCAACTCTTTCTACCCTATTGGTGAAATCTGTAAATATAGAAATTGTACTCTGGCAACTTCCCTAAATGATTTGATGGTATCAACTTGTCAAATAGCATGAAACTAAAGGATTTAAACTTTTATTTTATAGAATTTCTGCAAAAATGACAAATTTTGGCATTTGATGGTCAAAATAGGCATTTTATAACTTTTCCAATATTGATGCATAAATGGCATCCTGACTTTCTATCTGACAGGTTTTTATGTGTCAATATTTGTGTTTCTATGCCTTTATCTGCTTCTTTTACTTATTTATGAACTCTGAATCTACAGAAAAGAAGTTTATCTCAGATAAAATGTGCAAAGTGTGTTGTATAAATGACCCTTGTCTAACGCCTTGTTTGGATGAAGTCAATAGTGGGAAGCTTGGTATATAAAATTTGATGTCCATATTAGAGACCTCACTAAATTTGTATCAAATGCACTTTACAATGTCTATTGTACCTGTTCCATTTCACATAATATATTTCTTTTCTTCTGTAGGATAGCAAGTGGTTTAAATATAAGCCTGTTGAGAATAAATTGCATGCAAGTTTTTCCCTAAAAAGGCAAAAATCTTTGTTTCAGCCCATACTGCTTGTAAGAAAAGTTAATTGTAAGAGTCTTTTTGTGCTCAGATTTGTTGTATCATGTCACATGAGTATAGAAATGATAAAAAAGACACAAATTTTTATTTTTTATAGCCTCAATATGCATTTTTTAATGTAAATATGTGGCACGGCCTAAATTGACCCTAATTTTTTTCCAGTCTTATTTGGCCTAAGACCCTTTTAAACTAATATGATATGTTATTTGTAACTTTTCTTTCCATTTAAAGTACTTTAAATACATATGTGAGGATTATTTATAACCAACAAGCTTCACAAATTTAAAATTGCTGGAAAATATTACATCTTTATGTAAGGTCCCCCTTCATTGAAAAACCTAAATTTTTAGGCGCGGGCTGATATAAATTTGACTTTTGAATAATTATGCCAAGTCTGATAAATCAAATGAGTACTCTATTGCTTTTAGTACATGATAAGTTATATATGAAGGCATTTAAAAAGAATTTTTTTGCAATATTTTAATTTTTAAAGCCCCAAATGTTGATAGTTGAAATTTTTCAATTTTAACGTCAAAATTTTACACGCAAAGATGAGTATAGAACTTAACTGAATGTCTATAATATACATCCTATTGTCATGAAACTTTGTAAGCAGTGTTATAATACATTAAACTTTGTTCATACCAAGTTTTTTTAAGATTTGTCAACTCTTTCTACCCTATTAGGTGAAATCTGTAAATATAGAAATTGTACTCTGGCAACTTCCCTAAATGATTTGATGGTATCAACTTGTCAAATAGCATGAAACTAAAGGATTTAAACTTTTATTTTATAGAATTTCTGCAAAAATGACAAATTTTGGCATTTGATGGTCAAAATAGGCATTTTATAACTTTTCCAATATTGATGCATAAATGGCATCCTGACTTTCTATCTGACAGGTTTTTATGTGTCAATATTTGTGTTTCTATGCCTTTATCTGCTTCTTTTACTTATTTATGAACTCTGAATCTACAGAAAAGAAGTTTATCTCAGATAAAATGTGCAAAGTGTGTTGTATAAATGACCCTTGTCTAACGCCTTGTTTGGATGAAGTCAATAGTGGGAAGCTTGGTATATAAAATTTGATGTCCATATTAGAGACCTCACTAAATTTGTATCAAATGCACTTTACAATGTCTATTGTACCTGTTCCATTTCACATAATATATTTCTTTTCTTCTGTAGGATAGCAAGTGGTTTAAATATAAGCCTGTTGAGAATAAATTGCATGCAAGTTTTTCCCTAAAAAGGCAAAAATCTTTGTTTCAGCCCATACTGCTTGTAAGAAAAGTTAATTGTAAGAGTCTTTTTGTGCTCAGATTTGTTGTATCATGTCACATGAGTATAGAAATGATAAAAAAGACACAAATTTTTATTTTTTATAGCCTCAATATGCATTTTTTAATGTAAATATGTGGCACGGCCTAAATTGACCCTAATTTTTTTCCAGTCTTACTTGGCCTAAGACCCTTTTAAACTAATATGATATGTTATTTGTAACTTTTCTTTCCATTTAAAGTACTTTAAATACATATGTGAGGATTATTTATAACCAACAAGCTTCACAAATTTAAAATTGCTGGAAAATATTACATCTTTATGTAAGGTCCCCCTTCATTGAAAAACCTAAATTTTTAGGTGCGGGCTGATATAAATTTGACTTTTGAATAATTATGCCAAGTCTGATAAATCAAATGAGTACTCTATTGCTTTTAGTACATGATAAGTTATATATGAAGGCATTTAAAAAGAATTTTTTTGCAATATTTTAATTTTTAAAGCCCCAAATGTTGATAGTTGAAATTTTTCAATTTTAACGTCAAAATTTTACACGCAAAGATGAGTATAGAACTTAACTGAATGTCTATAATATACATCCTATTGTCATGAAACTTTGTAAGCAGTGTTATAATACATTAAACTTTGTTCATACCAAGTTTTTTTAAGATTTGTCAACTCTTTCTACCCTATTAGGTGAAATCTGTAAATATAGAAATTGTACTCTGGCAACTTCCCTAAATGATTTGATGGTATCAACTTGTCAAATAGCATGAAACTAAAGGATTTAAACTTTTATTTTATAGAATTTCTGCAAAAATGACAAATTTTGGCATTTGATGGTCAAAATAGGCATTTTATAACTTTTCCAATATTGATGCATAAATGGCATCCTGACTTTCTATCTGACAGGTTTTTATGTGTCAATATTTGTGTTTCTATGCCTTTATCTGCTTCTTTTACTTATTTATGAACTCTGAATCTACAGAAAAGAAGTTTATCTCAGATAAAATGTGCAAAGTGTGTTGTATAAATGACCCTTGTCTAACGCCTTGTTTGGATGAAGTCAATAGTGGGAAGCTTGGTATATAAAATTTGATGTCCATATTAGAGACCTCACTAAATTTGTATCAAATGCACTTTACAATGTCTATTGTACCTGTTCCATTTCACATAATATATTTCTTTTCTTCTGTAGGATAGCAAGTGGTTTAAATATAAGCCTGTTGAGAATAAATTGCATGCAAGTTTTTCCCGAAAAAGGCAAAAATCTTTGTTTCAGCCCATACTGCTTGTAAGAAAAGTTAATTGTAAGAGTCTTTTTGTGCTCAGATTTGTTGTATCATGTCACATGAGTATAGAAATGATAAAAAAGACACAAATTTTTATTTTTTATAGCCTCAATATGCATTTTTTAATGTAAATATGTGGCACGGCCTAAATTGACCCTAATTTTTTTCCAGTCTTACTTGGCTTAAGACCCTTTTAAACTAATATGATATGTTATTTGTAACTTTTCTTTCCATTTAAAGTACTTTAAATACATATGTGAGGATTCTTTATAACCAACAAGCTTCACAAATTTAAAATTGCTGGAAAATATTACATCTTTATGTAAGGTCCCCCTTCATTGAAAAACCTAAATTTTTAGGCGCGGGCTGATATAAATTTGACTTTTGAATAATTATGCCAAGTCTGATAAATCAAATGAGTACTCTATTGCTTTTAGTACATGATAAGTTATATATGAAGGCATTTAAAAAGAATTTTTTTGCAATATTTTAATTTTTAAAGCCCCAAATGTTGATAGTTGAAATTTTTCAATTTTAACGTCAAAATTTTACACGCAAAGATGAGTATAGAACTTAACTGAATGTCTATAATATACATCCTATTGTCATGAAACTTTGTAAGCAGTGTTATAATACATTAAACTTTGTTCATACCAAGTTTTTTTAAGATTTGTCAACTCTTTCTACCCTATTAGGTCCGGGACCACCATTGTCGTCCCTTGATTTTCGTTGTTCACAAATATAGTCCCTAGTGTTGACAGTGGGTTACTTGCCATTAATTTTTATACCCCTTCCAAATTTATTTCTCCATGTTCAATGCCTCAAATTGCAAGAAGGGGGATGAAATTACACTGTAAAAAAATTTGGGTCCAGAATTTTAAAGGAAAGTAGTGATTTGGTCCAGCTGAAAAAGGTTGAAAATGAGCACTTCGGAAGCTGTCAAAAGATTTCAAGACGCCCTAAACATAAAATTGTCCATATTTTGAGTTAGAGGCGATGAAGTTTTCTATAAATTTGATATGATTTGTCCCAAAAGTAGTACAACACACTGTAAAAGTTTCTTTGAGAAAGCGCAGGTGGGATTTTTTTTATTTTCATTTATGTTCTAAAAGAAATGCACTACGAATTAATTGTGTTCTCGGACCAATTATTTCTTAAATATTCGGAGCAGACTCCATTGTACCAATCTGATCTATTTTACCGTTTGGACAAATAAAATGTTTTTCGTTCATTGTTTTACATAAATATGGCCGTTAGTTTTTCGTTTGAATTGTTTTACATTGTCTTATCGGGTCCTTTTATAGCTGACTATGCGGTATGGGCTTTGCTCATTGTTGAAGGTCGTACGGTGACCTATATTTGTTAATGTCTGCATGTGTCATTTTTTGTCTTGTGTGGATAGTTGTCTCATTGGCAATCATACCACATCTTCTTTTTATATTAACCAGAACTGTAAACTTAACTTTTATTTTTAGCAATACTTACTAAGTTTATGTGCTTCTGTCTGTCTTTGTTTGGAAGTTATGAAGTTGGAAGACATAAGTCAAAATTAAAACGTAAGAATGCACGTTTTTACTATGGCTTTCTAAAAACGGACTTTATCAGCGCAATACCTTAAGAACTTAAGATTCTCATGTTTCTTAAATAATATAGATATTGTGCTTTATTTCATTAATAAATTAAAAATAAAAATGTAAATTGAATAGAAACCATTTGTTTAATTACATTTTAATTGCAAAAGCAATCGGTTTTCTTTTATAATAATCCTACTCTATGCACTGCAAATGCACTAGCTCATATATATACATTCAGTATGGCGAGGCGAATGGACTACTGTATTTCTAGCATGTCAGTGTTCAGTGGCGGATCCAGAGGGGTCCTGGGGTTGACCCCCTTTCTTGGACGATCAATGCATTTGAATGGGGACATGTGGTTCTATTAATTTGTGTTGTAGTGGATCAGCCAGTCGATTATTATAATAAAGACTAGAAAACGTGTCAGTTCCGTAAGGAAATCTTGACAATTCCCACAAATCGATAGAGCTTTTATTCTACAACATTTAAAATTTCTTAACATGCATAAACAAGAAATATTTCGAATCGTCTGTGAAAACCACAATAATCACAATTCTAAAGACGCAATGTTTTGCATATTTTGTTATATAACGTCAAAATCGTATGTAGGGACATTTTATCGGACATTATAGACTAAAATTTTATCTGAAACTGTTTCAGTCACATTAAAATCATGAAAAAACAAAATTATGTATTAAACCCTACGTCAAATAAGGTTTGAATGGGACAAAATGTAAAAAAAAAACCTGATTATTGCATGAGGCAAAAGTGTGAGCTTTATACAAAATACTAACTAGAATAATAATTATTTTCTTACATCATAGTGATTACTCGGTATTCCCTTTTTTGGGGGACAATTTAGAACAAAACAGCTGCGCCATGAGCGCATGATACGCCAGTCTCATTTCATTCAAAGAATAAATTTCAATAACTTCTCCATTTCATATCAGAAATTCATAATTTTAAATCAAAAGGAATCTTTAAAACATCAATAGATATATATATAAACCAAAGTTTCATGAGAACTAAAGCATTTTTGTTTAATTGTCCAAAAACAGGGAAGTCTCCCCTTTTTAAATGGACAAAACGGCCGCAATTACTCGAAAACATTATGATGTAAAAAAAAAACAAAAAACATTGAGTTATAAAGTACGAAATGCTGACGACGACGGACGGACGGACAATGGTATACCGTGCCTTTAATATGTACCGTAAACGCCGGACATATAAAAAAGACGGAAAATTTTCGTGCATGGAACACATAATTTTATATCATCTTGATCTCTTTTTATCTGCCCTTTCCAAGAAAAATCGAATTATGACGTGCTTGTTCTAAACGAAACTATTATATTATTGGTGGAATTTTTATATATGTTTTACGGTATTCAGATTTATCCAAAACTTAAAGTGTAACGCGGGACAAGGACGATCCACATATGTGGCGAGTTATAATAATTCACTAGTTACGTCAAAGTGAGAACGTGTCTGAGGAGTAAATAAAATAACATATTCATAACTATAAAAAAATTAAAAGCACTCAAGCAGTAAATTGTAAAAGATAATTAATCAAATTCACCACCATGATTTTCATGTTATTTGAAACATACTGGCAGTTCATAATTCTAACAAGTTGACTGTTCATTACAATCAATAGTATCATAAACGTACGTTTCATTTATGAATGTTAACTAATTTTCGGTATTCAACGTTTAGAAACTGTTCAGTGTTTACTCGTTTATTTCATCAGGTTGAATTTGACTTTGCAGAAAACAGGTAACTATAAAATAGTTGATTATTTCGTTCTTGGTCTAAATAAAAAACGATATTTTACGGGTAATAACGGAGTGGGGTGAAAGATTCCAACTGTCAGACGAGACATACATATGATCACATATTGCCATTTGGTACCTCATTTGGACAGCAAACATTTTGCACCAGTATGCTAGTAGTCCCCAGTACAATATACATTTTTTTGTTATACTTTTCACAGGATATTCTGAACAGAGCTGTTCAAATCAATCACTTAATATTAAATTAAGGTTCATAATAACAAATGAGGGGAATAGGAATTATTAATATCATAATCAGGGGGGTCTCATTGGGGGTTCTGTTTCGGATCCTGCTTACTGTTTTGTCAGATTCCCTTATCCCGTGTACACTATGTATGTAAGCAATTGTCTTTCCTTTTATATTATTTTCCGTTTAAATTTTCACAGCACAATAATTGGACTTTAGATTTATGTGTCACGCTTTCAAAAAATTGTCAATCCCATATCACGCTTAGACCCCAATGACTCCCGGATCACATGCTTTTAGGCTCTGGATTTTCAGATTGATGCTTTGAAGTCTGGGATGAATTCTTTTTTCGAAATTTGAGGATATCAGGATTTAATTTTCTTTAAATTCTAGATCTTGTGATGCCATGTTTTTAAGCTTTGGATTTCGGGAACAGTACCCTTCCTACCCCCCCCCCCCCCCCCTTTTTACAAATGGACAAATATTTAGATATAGGATATGGCTGTATTTACACCTCATAAACCACTCTGTGTACAGACTAACCTGTGCAGTTTTGAAAGTTGTATTAAGGCCTGGCATCCATATATATATGTAAAAGTTGAATGCATTTTGTGTTTCAGAAAGATAAAATCAAGATTCTGACATTGTTCTGATCGGCTTTTTTTTCCTGCAGAAGGAGTAAAAATTTATAACTATGATAACAAACATCTAAATAGCATTTGATACTGTCTGTCCACTTAGTTACAACCTTTAACTTGCCTATAGTTGTTTAGAATTATATTGTCTGTCCATAATTGTCCATGCCAAACAAGACAATCAACATGATCAATACAAACTAAATATTTATTACCTGAGAGGGAGGATCTCAAAGTTGTATCCCATTTTTTTTTACACTACACCTTCTGCAGGAACTAAAAAAATTGCCCATAAATTTGAGTTAAGCATTTTAGAAGTTGTTGGACAAGTTGATTTTCTTGCAACTTGTCCATCTAAAGATGATGATGTATAGGCCTGAATCATATAATGACTTTTTAATTTAAGCAAATGCGAAGAAAATTTAGATTTAAACATGTTAAAAATAAAATGTAAATTCAATTACAAAGAAAATGTTTAACAAGTTCAACACATGTATGCTAAAAAATTGTCAATTTATGCAAATGAATAACACTCATTTTAAACAAGGGCAAGGTTTTACTCTTAATCGTAAACCCGAACATAATTTCATGCCAAATACAAATAATCAACACAGTACAAGAATTCAAGTTAACATTTTGGCATGGTTGGCCACAGCTTAAATTTCGTAGACAATATATTTAATTTTATACTAGAAAAGTAGAAATTTCTGTAGCCCACACAAAATTTTAGGGGCCAATGATGAGTCAGAGCCCCTGCTAATTTCATACCCTGCAATAATCAACCATATTCAATGAATCACTTTTGTAGTTTAAAAGTTATTACTCAAATATTAACTGCAGCTTAATAATCATGGTAATCTGAAGAAATTTTGTATCCTAATTTCCAAATTGATTATTTAGTTTAAAATCAAATCTATACATTTGGCTTTACCGCTTATTTTAAAATCAAAGATCTCTGCATGTTGCATGATGTAATATGAGGCAGGTGTTAGATGTGAAAGGGGATGATGACAGTACTCTTTTAGAATACTTCTGATTTCCCATTTACAACAGACTTATATTATATCTTTCTTTTGAACGAAAGAAACAGTTAGAAAATATCATTGTAGTTTGTAGATATAGAAAAGTAAAAAAAATATATAATAAAATCAATCAGGAGTTGTCTCCCATACACTTAGGACTATTTTGTAATTTTTCCAGGTCACAGTGGCTCTCAAAATAACTTTTTTTTGTCAATAACATGGTTAATAATTGTTAAACTCAGATTGTGAATATATCTTTTACATCATTTACATTGTATTTAACATGTTTAACTCATGTAACGTGTAACCAGGTGTTTATATCCAAAACGTCCGTTCCAGTCAATACTTTAATCCAAATTGTCCGCAAACAATACGGGAATTCATACTAAAAACTACAACTATCTACTTTACGCACAATGAACTAAAATATACACACCTGACTCTTTGTCGAAATAAAGTAACAATGGACAATTATATATATATATACAAATATAATACAATAAACCAGCCTGTCCTCAAGATAGAACGATGTGTCACCTAGAGACAATATAGCTGGTACAACTTGTCCTCCGAATGGGACAGTCTGTCAATACAAGACAGAGCGGTCTGGTACAACTTGTCCTCCGAGTGGGACAACCTGTCACTAACAGACAGAGCGGACTGGTACAGCCTGTCCTCCGAGTGGGACAGTCTGCCTTGTCAATCCATTCAACTTGTACGTTTACTTTGTACCCAGTGCAAAGTGTCCTTTGAATATTAAGGCTCTTACTAGCGCTTAATATAACCAACGTACATGTGTTCGCTCTGTTGACTTGAGACGTCTCATCGACAGCCAACCGACAGCCTCGAGTGCTGTTTTTCACTCTCTTATATACCCCACGGTGACTATACTATTTACTTGATAGGGGTGTTCTCTAAATGTTACCCTAACAGACCATAGAGAGTCCCTTACCATTACCCCTATAACTTTCGACCCTGCCACTAATTTTTCGCCAAACGTCTAGATCTGCCTAACCCTCTGCATAAAATATGATTATACATGTATAATACAAAAAAAGTCTCCAGAATCATAACGATAACGACGAATAAACATTACACTCTTTTAACTACTTTTATTTTCTAAATCACTTCTCTAAACTTGTGTTTTTTTTTATTTTAATTACCCCCACTATTTTCAACACCCCTAAAAAGTGAAATTTTGGTTGCTAACAGTAAAATTTTATTACATAATCTGTAAGATTAAATCTTGAATTTTACAGGGAAAAAATGCCAATACTGGTATTCATGGTATTACTGGGAAAATCTGTTATGAAACTGGAAGTTTATTTTTCATGTAAAGCTTCTGACAATATTGCATAAGGCATTAACTTTGCTACAATAAACTTTCATAACTTAAACATGTTAAAAGAAGCTAAATGTTCATTGTTTTCAATTTTACTAATAATTAGATAAAAGCTAAACATGCTAAACCTGTATGTTTGAAATTTTGGTATAACTACAAAATCACCAATCCTAATTTTTATCCCCTACCCTAAAGATTTTTTTCTACCATTTTTTATCAAGCTCTGTATAATGGTTAAAGTAACAATGTTGCTGCCATATAGTCTCAAAGTCTCAAATACCTACCCTATTTTTCAGCATGTAACAGCCAACACACATACTTTTTTGTTTGGCCTTACTTTTATAATTTTATACAAGACTTGAAATGCTTGGTGTTCATGGTGTTTAAAGATTTGAAATTTCAAAAGTACAAATTAGGGGTCTCTATAACAATTAACATTGTGAAGGCAGACCAGTATCACCAGTTATAATGTTCTTCAAGTTCCCTATGGATGGACCTTTATAAAATATGGAAATGTAACACAGTTTTTACAGGCAATTATCTATTTTTAGATTGAATCATGTCAGACAAATTGGGAGCATCCGGTCAAGATAAAGGAAAAGATCAAGGGTCAACACCAGGTAAAAAGAAAGACAAAAAACAAAAAGGTGGAAAGGGAGGTAATACAGCTGGTGATGGTAAAGGTCAAGTTCAACAGAAATCATCTGATGTTAGCAAATCTCCTAGAGTGACGACAGAAGATAAGCCCTCAGATGTAACCAATCAAACAGACCCAAATAAAGGACAAAAACCTAAAGGACCACCGAAAGCCCCAAATAATGGTAATCAGATAGATCCAAACAAACCTCAGAAAAGTAAAGCAGAATTAAAGGCAGAAAGAAGGGCATTACAGGTATATATAAATATAAACAAGATATAGTTAAAAATTCTGAAAATCTTGTTAATGTCTTTTACATGTTTTATTTTACGTAAAAAAATAGAAAATTCAAAGGCTTTGCAATCAGGGGTTAAAAAATCCACTAGCCCGACGCCCGGGACTAGATCATTTACGCCTCGGACAATTAAAATGTGTAATTCGATATGCCCGACGGACTAGTAACAAAAAGTTCTTGACGTTTCCAAAATAGAAAGTGAAAAATCCCTTCATCACTATTCTATGTTAGCCATTTCGATTCAATTTAGTCATCCGGGATTCCAAGAATTTGAACTGGTTTGTACAGGTCCTGTTGTACATATTATTAAAAATAGAACAAATAACTCTGGCATGTCTTGGTGGCCTGGTATCATGTGTTGATTGCACTTCTCGTACTTTAAATATCGATTTCTCATACCATGGCTTGCGGGATTGTACATTGCTTATCGTGCCGGGATTTTCAATTAACGGTATTTGGGGGTATGATGTATTGATTGGTATTGACCTGTCTTGTTGCACAGCTCTTGAGCACGAAACCATGCAACAAAATATTTCTTAATATTTTAGTACGGGAACCGCAGGAAATTCGTCAGTTTCAAAACGAAAAACAGTAGATGAAGGGAGTAAAGAGGCTGAAAATTCATCCCCCCAAAATGCTAAATATGACAGGGAAAAGCCGCGGAAAAAGTAATAATAGTGTCCAGGACAGAAGGGCTGTCAAGTCTTTAGTGCGAGACTCACACATGTTCATGCTTATTTGGCGGCATTTTCCTTAAATCTATTGTTTTTTCTCTTTGATCTTTACAATTTGGCCAAAAAATCATGCATTCACTTCCTGAAAAGTTGGCAGAACAGGGACACAATGATTCCCCTGGCAAGGTTGGCTGTTGCTGATGAAAAAAAACAGACAATGCTCTGTGAATATTGCCGTTAGTTGCCCCAAGCACGCCAATAAAAAGTCTGCTTTGAATATGGGAACAACTTACTTAGGTTAAGCACCAAAAGAATAAATAACAGATTAACAAAAATTATTAAATACAGTGTATAATGTCTCCTTCAAAACAAAGGACACCCACTTTGTATTATGCAGCAAACTCTTGATTTTTAAGGCATACTAGGGCTAGCTGGTCAGTTTTGATGGACTAGCAGTTCTTCCAACAGGGCTAGTAAAATCCTGCTGCCAATAAGTCCTGGGCTAGTTAGCTGTAACAACATTTTTTAAACCCTGGCAATAATATTAATCTGCCTTTTAATTTTGAATGCCATTAAATGTACGCAAAATTTCATAAAACCAAAACAATAATTGTTTATATTACTGGAAACTAACTATGGACACATGCCATATTAAAAATGCTGTTATGACGATTTTTTTTTTATATTCAATTTTATTTAGTTATCTAATAGATAAAAATAATTCTATTTATATACATCCCTGAAATAGTTCACAAACATATACTCCATCACCACAATTAAGTGAATGAAATTAACTCCTTTAGTCTAATACTAATACGTTATACACACATTTTTGCAGAGTTGATTATAATAGCGAAAAAAAATAGAACATTAATTATCAAATAATAAATTGAAATTTACCTTTTGTATTTAATTTATATTTTTCAAGGAACTCATCTGCAGTATATTATATTATTGTATAGCAATATGATATTTCCAACAGAACATAACCAAAAGTTAGCGTGCAATAAATACTAATATTGCACTAGTGCAATAAATCTTCAAAATTCATTACGTCATCAACGTTTAAATCTTAGTTTAAACCAATTTTTACTTTCAAATATTATATTGCTATACAATAAATGGGTTATTGCATGAATATTGGGGGATATTGTCCCTCTTAGAACATATATTGCACTCGCAAGCTCGTGCAATATAAAATTCTACTCGGGACAATATTCCCCAGTATTCATGCAATAACCCTATATTATTTTATGAATTCACCATTGATTATATATCATGTTATACTTGTAGGAACAACAGAGGGCTCTAAAGGATCAGAAAAAAGAAACAGGAACTTCTGGTTCAAGCAAGGATTCCAGCTCTGCTTCAGGTAAACAAGAGGATACTAGCTTTGACTTGTAAAAAATTCATAGTATACAGCGTTCTAGCAAGGATTTGAAGTGGGTCAAGTGCTAGGTAGGAAGAATATATATGTCATTTGAAAAAGTGCACATGTTTAAACCACAAAATGTATTAGCATATTAATATGTCATAAAATACATATGTACATAAAATTACAAAAAAAAATTGGTGCACACGGTTTAATAACCGCTACACGCGTTATTCAGTTTGCATCAATTTTTTTATTTTATTTCTTCATAGACAGAAAAAATATTACAGTCATTCCTTAATGAAATGACATTTGACATGTTTGATATTCTGTTGTACAAGCATTAACACATTTCCAGGGAAAGTATTTGGTCCTGCTCCCTCAGTCATGGTCTATTGACTAGAAATTTTGAATAGTTTACATGTTTAAGTTGTTGATTAGGTGAGACTATGGGAAACTATTTATAGTTACTGGATGATATACATGATATATTTGATGTATTAGCACAAAAAGAGGGACGAAAAAAACCAAAGGGACAGTCAAACTCATAAATCTAAAACAAACTGACAACGCCATGGCTAAAAATGAAAAAGACAAACAGAAAAACAATAGTACACATGACACAACATAGAAAACTAAAGAATAAACAACACGAACCCCACCAAAAACTAGGGGTGATCTCAGGTGCTCCGGAAGGGTAAGCAGATCTTGCTCCACATGCGGCACCCGTCTTGTTGCTTATGTGATTACAAATCCAGTAAATAGTCTAATTCGGTAGGTCAAATTCATGAAAGGGAAGAAGATTGTAGTTACGAGGTAAGGAACATATCCGATATCATTTGAGAAACGGTTATTCCATAACGGTCAACCAACTCGTGATGGCGTCCGTAAAATTTACGAAGGGATGATTTCAACTTCACCATTTGGAACTCTTGGTTTAATAGCTTCCTTGTGAGCAGTTACCCTCTATCAAGAAAATCATGATAGGAAATGCAAGCACGGGAATATTGTATCAATTGGGAGATATATACCCTGTATGCAGGTGCTGCTGGAATGTTGCTACTTAGAAATGGAAAGTTCACAATTGGAAAGCTGATATCATCTCTTTTGTCGTAAAGTTTGTCTTCAACCGACCCTCATTGTCAATTTCTAGACGTAAGTCAAGATATGAAGCCGACTTAACTGTATCTGTAGTATCCTTTATCTCCAATTCGATGGGATAGATGCGATCCACATAGTCACCAAATTTTGAATTGTTTAGTGAAAGAACGTCATCTTTATAGCGGAAAGTAGAGTTAAAGGATATTGCTAACTTCTTATCTTTCTTCATAAGAAGTTCCTGCATGAAGTCAGCCTCATAATAATAAAGAAACAAGTCAGCAGGTAGAGGGGCACAGTTTGTTCCCATTGGGATGCCGACAGTCTGTTGAAAAACACGTCCTCCGAACGTAACAAATATGTTGTCAATCAAGAAATCAAGCATCTTGATAATATCGGTTTCAGAGAATTTTTTGTTTGAATCAGAATGGTTCTTTACAAAGTAGGATTTATCCCTCCCTAAGACAAGATACTTGTATCTACATTGGCCATTCTTTTTTATGAAGCAAAGTAATACCAACTCTTTTAATTTGTCTTTTAGTTTGGAATGTGGAATACTTGTGTAAAGAGTAGAAAAGTCAAATGTTTTAATACTGTTACAAGATGAAAGAGATTTAGATTGTATGTACTCTAAAAGATCTTTGGAATTTTTAAGTATCCACATCTGATTCACGCAACCTCTAGAATAGGCAGTTTCACAATAACTTTGAAGCCCGTCTTTGATTGCTGATAAAATGGATGTTAATAATTTAGAAAGGGGTTTCGTGGAGCACTTGGAAGACCCAGCAATATACCGTAAGCACAAGTGCAATCAGGTTGTTTAGACTTGAAGTCGTCAATATCGAGATCCTGCAAAACGCGTTTGTAATTGAAAATTTTAGTTGCAATAGGTTTGGTATAGGTATAAGAAATTATTGGTACAGACTGGTCTTTGAAATAAGGCGGTATTTTCGATTGAACTAATTTATGATGAAGGATATTGCCTAGGTTGACGCCATCGAGACCTTTGTTGGCAAAGGAAAGATTTAGAAAAGATCTTTTCTCTTTTTCATCTTTTCCAATGCGAACTGGCTTGAAAAGTCTGTGACTAGCAATATCCGAAATTATAGCTTGTAGTTTGTATTGGTTTGAATGAGGGTTTGTAACAGTGGATTCCAAACTTATATCTCATTAAATCAGTTTGAGAGAACGAAATGCTTCATGTGTTTCTTAGACACATCATTTGATATTTCTTACCCTAAAATATATATATATTTGCCTTTTTTAGTTGCTAAGATAGAACCTAAGAGAGTT
The DNA here is from genome assembly GCF_036588685.1 of Mytilus trossulus. Taxonomy (NCBI): domain Eukaryota; kingdom Metazoa; phylum Mollusca; class Bivalvia; order Mytilida; family Mytilidae; genus Mytilus; species Mytilus trossulus. The sequence goes on from NC_086383.1 coordinate 67,966,615, forward strand.
CCAGACCATTTAATGGCAGATGATGTTCAAGCACAGAAAAAGATGGCTAAGAAATTAGAGAAACAGAAAATACCACAACGCACAAAAGTTCAACGTCAAGTCAGGCTGTTTGAACATCTGCATCAGTATGAGAGGGAGGTGTCACTTACACAAAGTTTATCGTAAGTATTAATAGCGTGTTAGTGAGAGGTCTCACTTACACAAAGTTTATCATAAGTATTAATAGCATGAAAGTGAGAGGGCTCACTTACACAAAGTTTATCGTAAGTATTAATGGCGTGATAGTGAGAGGGCTCTCTTACACAAAGTTTATCGTAAGTATTAATGGCATGTTAGTGAGAGGGCTCACTTACTCAAAGTTTATCGTAAGTATTAATGGCGTGTTAGTGAGAGGGCTCACTTACTCAAAATTTATCGTTAGTATTAATGGCATGTTAGTGAGAGGGCTCACTTACTCAAAGTTTATCGTAAGTATTAATGGCATGTTAGTGAGAGGGCTCACTTACTCAAAGTTTATCGTAAGTATTAATGGCATGTTAGCGAGAGGGCTCACTTACACAAAGTTTATCGTAAGTATTAATAGCGTGATAGTGAGAGGGTGTCACTTACACAAAGTTCATCGTAAGTATTAATGGCATGTTAGTGAGAGGTGTCACTCACACAAAGTTTATTGTAAGTATTAATGGCATGTTAGTGTGAGGGCTCACTTACTCAAAGTTTATCGTAAGTATTAATGGCGTGTTAGTGAGAGGGCTCACTTACTCAAAGTTTATCGTAAGTATTAATGGCATGTTAGTGAGAGGGGTCACTTAATCAAAGTTTATCGTAAGTATTAATGGCGTGTTAGTGAGAGAGCTCACTTACTCAAAGTTTATCGTAAGTATTAATGGCATGTTAGTGAGAGGGATCACATACTCAAAGTTTATCGTAAGTATTAATGGCGTGTTAGTGAGAGGGCTCACTTACTCAAAGTTTATCGTAAGTATTAATGGTGTGTTAGTGAGAGGGCTCACTTACACAGAATTTATCGTAAGTATTAATTTTGGTGTGTTAGTGAGAGGGTGTCACTTACACAGAGTTTATTGTAAGTATTTATGCCTTATGAGTGAGAGGACTCACTTGCACATATTTTTCTGTGAGTTTATGACTGACAGGTTGTAGTTGTTAAATTAAGAAAGGAAGGTTTAAGTGTTTGGCTGATGAGTGTGAGTGCTCACTCACTTATTTATTGTGAGTATTTATAGCTTATTAGAAAGCGTTATCACTAGCACAAAGTCTTGTACTCAGAAATCAGGTTCTTAAAAGTTTTATTTTAAGATCAAAATCTCAGAGTAGTCAACAAATGGTCAAATGAATCTTGTACACTTGTTCATTATTGATTCAGCTGTTAACATATATATACCAAATAATATAAGTGTTTTGACACTTCACTAAACATGGAATTAAGATTGTGAGACCGGAGGGCATTTTACTGTGGGTTTTATGGGTTGAAGGAAACCACGAATTGAAATGTTAAATGAATTTAAATTTGATGGATGACTGAATACAGACTTTTTCATGTTTTTTAAAACCACGATATCAAATATCCATGAAAATGCAACTTTTCTTCAGTCCATAAAATTGATACCCACGAAAAATAAATGAATCCATAATATACTTTTAAAAGACCAATAAAGTGAGCTCAGTAATTATTCATCATGTACATGCTATATTAAATGTTAATCATCTTCTTTTTCAGGTTTAAAAGTTGCACTATACATCCAGCCATAGTGAGGCTAGGGGTCCAGTACGCTGAAGGTGTTATTTGTGGGTCTAATGCAAGGTGTCTTGCCATGTTAGTAGCGTTTAAACAGGTATGTGGTTAAACAATCTTTATTTCTAAAAGATAGAACCTTACCTCTCAAATATCTAACCTGTACAAGTAAATAGAAAAGCACCATTGTCTGTTAAAAAAGGTTGTATGCTTGCTATATATTTGGTCATGTACATGTATGTTGCATTTTTTACAGGACACTTTATTTTAAGGTCCACAAAGACTGACAGATGTTGGTCTATTCCTTGATATTTGGGCATGCTACATGTAGTTGAAGTTAAAGCAATGCTTTTATTTTATTAATGTTTAATAAGCAATAATTAAAGGTTATATTAAAAGTTAAATGTTAGGCTCAATGTGATGTACCACCATAATATTATATATATATTTATAGGTAATAGCAGATTACACAACACCAGCACATAAAGAACTGTCAAGAGATTTAGAAACTAGAATTAAACCATATATAAGGTAAATCTATCATGTCTATAAAAACACTGCTGCTTTAATCCCACATGAACATGTTATATATGTTATTGGATGTTGGAACTTTAATCAATCCTTCAGTATCAATAAAATCTGTTGATCTTGGTATAAGCAATGGTAGAACTTCCATTATTGACCTGATGGAGATAAGTTGCATATGCATGATATGTGCTCAGCATGTTCAGGTCTCAAAAAATCCAATTAATGATTCCATCAGGGGAATTTTATCACTATCATGAGAAAAAAGAAAACTGAAGATTTAAAATCTCACCATAAAAACTGTTATTTAGAATCACCACATGCAAGGTAAAAAGAATTTTACACTTTTAAATCATAATAACATAATTTTTTTCTGTTGTAGTTTTTTAAACCAGTGTCGACTAATGTCTGTTAGTATGGGAAATGCCATAAAATATCTAAAATATAATATATCATGTGGCACCAGAGATCTGTCTGAAACTGAGGTAAGTAAAATTGTTTATTATATAGTCCTAGAAAACTGTGGGTCTGTGATTAATCAATTATAACAAAAAAAATGTCATCTCATAATGCTTCACAGATATTTATTAACTGTCAATAATTTTTGTCAACTAAATAAACATGATGAAGGTCAAATTCTATCATGTATTTTTTTTTTCTCAACCTAGTGTTTTTTCTTGTAACACCAAATTGTTGATGATTGCAATAAAAATTAATTCATATTCTGCCAATTGAAAAACAGCAACAAATACAAAGCTCTATATACACTTTATAAAGTAACCCAATTTTATCCCCCATTTACACAGGGGCTTTAAAAATTTTGCTATGGCCAAGCAATCTTGTTGTTGAAAGAGGGCAAAAACAGTTCAGATTCATGACATTGTTCTTTACATTTGTAGTTACTTTGGTTTATATAGAGTAAGAGAGGCAATAGATACCAAATGGGACACTCAAACTCAACAAGTTAAAAACAAACTTACAAGGCCCTAGCTACAAAAAGAAAATGACAAACATACAATAGTACACAAAATTAAACATAAAAATCTAAAGACTAAGCAACAATAACCGAGGGCAAGCATATCCTACTCAAGCTCCACGTGTGACACCTGTAGTGTTGAGATATAGAATAGAAATAAACTGCATGAGAGTGCATCCAATATACATGATGTACATGAATAAACTGTTATTACTTTTGGACATTCAAATATGAAATAAAAGATGACTTGGTGTATTATAGATTTTCTTATATCATCTCAGAAACAGACTCTCCACAGACCTGAAATAAGCTTAAGTTAACAGATATTTATTTACATAACTTCAATTTCTATGCCATATTTATTGGTATACAATATGAAAACAAGGTTATTGCTAGTGAATGCAGTTTACAATATTTTGTTTTTCAGGCAAAACAGAACTTAATAGACAGTATTGATGAATATATAAAGATTAAAATTATCCTCCCAGCAAAGGCCATCTCTACATTTGTTATAGAGGACAAGAAGATAGTTGATAATGATGTCATTGTAGTATATGCTTGGTGAGTTATGTCCCTTTGACTATTTAATTAATAATCCTTGAAGATTTCAATGTATTGTATGACTTGTTGAATTTGTATCATTTGTAAAGATACTGTCAATCACAAAGTCACATTTTTCTCCTTAGTAAAAGCCTTACAATAATTTCTAAATTCACAGTAATCATCATAGAAGATGATAATGAATTGTATTACTTCGTGAGTTATGTCCATTAGATTAGATAACCATTCTTAAAGATGTCAGTGTTTTGTATGACTTTGTGACTTATGTCCTTTTATATATATATCCATCTTCATGCCTTATATATCATGTACTGTAGTACGCCGCTAGATTAAAACTGACGTGGAAAGGTAACATATGGCCACCGAAAGCTCTTTTTTTGAGAGCCCAGGTGGTCGTGTGGTCTAGCGGGACGGCTGCAGTGCAGGCGATTTGGTGTCACGATATCACAGTAGCATGGGTTCGAATCCCGGCGAGGGAAGAACCAAAAATTTGCGAAAGCAAATTTACAGATCTAACATTGTTGGGTTGATGTTAAGACGAGTTGTATATACATTATGTACACAGCCATGTATCACCATCATTGATGGCGATCCGATGGATACATCTGTTGTAGGGTTGTCACTGACTCAGACGTACTTTTATATATATATATATATATATATATGTACTTAGATCTCTCTGTTATTGGAAGCAACTCTCCAGATCTGCAAAGGTACAGCAGAATCCATGTATTCTCTCAATCAGTATTTGATTAGATAAACAAATGTTGTGTATGAGTTAGTGAGTTATGTCCCTTAGATAATGTTATTTTTCAGAATTTAATCTTGTTTTTTAATCGATGAGTTCTGTCCTCTATATATTTATCCAACCTGCTTTATAATGTTTAGTCACCAAATTTTAATTTATATTTTTCTAATTACATATCATTCCTGTTAAGTGTTTTATTACATCTTTTCTCTTTACAGTTCGTCATTAGTGTTAAGAGTTTTACGTACAGCGCATGAACATGGAATAAAATTCAGAGTTATTGTGATAGATGGGCGACCTAGAATGGAAGGTAACAAGACAATATTTTTTTTTAAGGTTTAAATATTTTATTGAAATCTTTACATTTGTTAGTTTAAAACATCGATTACCAGTACCTTATCCCGGCCTCATTAACATTAGTAATGACATTTATGTATACAGGAGTTAGTGGTTATTATAAGTAATATTCACCGCTATCAAATAAAAAGATGGTTAACATAAATGTCTAATATAACAAACAAAAAATAAACAATTTTTCATAAATGACATATTATTTAGTTTTTGATTTTAAGGAATTAAACAAAGACAATATTGATGCTTTCTTCTTAGTTTACCTGGCCCAAAGGGCCAAATGAGCTTTTTTTCATCACTTAGCGTCCATCGTCTGTCATTGTCGTCGTTGTCGTCGTCCGTTTTTAGCTTTTACAAAAATCTTCTCCTCTGAAACTACTGGGCCAAATTAAACCAAACTTGGCCACAATCATCATTGGGGTATCTAGTTTAAAAAATGTGTGGTGTGACCCGGCCAAGCAACCAAGATGGCTGCCACAGCTAAAGATAGAACATAGGGGTAAAATGCAGTTTTATATTTGCTTATAACTCAAAAATCAAAGCATTAAGAGCAAATCTGACATGGGGTAACATTGTTTATCAGGTCAAGATCTATCTGCCCTGAAATTTTCAGATGAATCGGACAACCCGTTGTTGGGTTGCTGCCCCTGAATTGGTAATTTTCAGGAAATTTTGTCTGTTTTCACTTATTATCTTGAAAACTATTATAGATCATTGTAGATAGAGATAAACTGTAAGCAGCAATAATGTTCAGCAAAGTAAGATCTATGAATAAGTCAACATGATCAAAACCCTTAAGGAGTTATTGTCCTTACAGGGATGATTCCACTATATAGTTTAGGGCCGCTGAGCGGCCCTTAAATTGGCCAGCGGCCCCAAAAAAATGTACATGAAAATTAATTCCCAATTCAGGAAAATAAAAGAAAAATAGATATTTCCAGAAAAGTCTGTCACCGATTAAGGCAACTATAATTTTTCATAGTTTGTTGTCAAAACGTTTTAAAATCCAGATAAGAATGCTGTTTACGAAGGCATCTTAGTAACAACGATTTAATTATGTCAACATGTGGGAAACAATTTTAGCAGACGAATACAATTGATTAATATGTTATGGGAGTATTGGATCTTGTAAAAGCAGATCGCCCAGCAGGTTGATAAAAATAGGTGTCAAAGCAGACCTCGGCAGAGAGCAAATTCAAATTTTTTATATACAATTGATGGATAAGGTTTAATGGACGCCGATCTTGTAAAAGCAGATCGCCCAGCAGGACCGGTTATATAATATGATGAAAACTTGTTTTGTAAAAGAAATTATTTCCTCAAAAGACAAAAGTTTGAGCGTTTTTTGAAAATAATGTTGATGATAGACCATTCATGAAATATGATGTCATCATTATTGAACTATTTCAAAAGTTTTGAATATGATCCAAATAATTTTAAAGAACACTGGTTCAATGCTTTAAATATCTTATCAATCAAGTATATGAGCTTTTGTAATTGCTTTTCTGAATTCGACCATTGACCAGTTCAATTTGAAATCCATTTGAATTCAGGTAAATTTATAGAGATGACCTGCTGTTGAAAAAATACCCAATGAATGATTTTTTTCAGTGGTTAATATTAGCTGAAATATTTGTTTTTGTAATAGGCCTAGGTAACTATAGCTAAGATGATAGACTAGTGCATCATGTTCAATGATATTCATGTAATGACAGTAGCCCATCCAGAATTATTCAAAATGTAACAACTTACATGAACATCAGTGTACAGGTTAAACTTAATAATATACATTTTCCGTTTTTCAGGAAAATAATGTAATTTCGTCTTAGATTTTATGCTTAAAATATTCCCAATTAGAATAAAAAATTTCAATTTGATGTTCAAGGGACCCATTTCAAAACACCTGGAATCATCCCTGCCTTAAAATAGTCATTTTTTACCAATTTTGTGTAAATTTTGTAATCTTTTACAAAAACCTTCTCCTGAAACTACTGGACCAAATTTAACCAAACTTAGCTACAATCATAATTTGGGTATCTAGTTTAAAAAATGTGTGCTATGACCCAGCCAACCAACCAAGATTGCTGCCATAGCTAAAAATAGAACATAGGAGTAAAATGTAGGTTTTGGCTTATAACTCTGAAACCAAAGCATTTAAAACAAATTAAACAAGGTTTTAACTTGTTTATTTAGTAAATATCTATCTGCCCTGAAATTTTCAGATGAATTGGACAACTGGTTGCTGGGTTGCTGCCCCCTCCCCCCCCAAAAAAAAAAAAATTGGTAGTTTTTAAAGAAATTTATCTGTTTTTGATCATTATTTGAATACTATTATAGATAGAGATAAACTGTAAACATCAATAATGTTCAGCAAATTAAGATCTACAAATAAATCAACATGACCAAGATGGTCAATTGACCCCTTAAGGGGGCTCGCGGGTCTAAATCATTTTTTTAATTTAATATAGGATTTCTCTATATTTTTCAATAAACGAACTTTATCTTATACTTAAAAGTAAAATGAAATAAAAAAATGGGGTCACCATTCATTTACGCTCACAATCTGCCTTCGAAAGAAGCATACATTTTTGTGAATGTCCTTTTTTTCTGTTGAACTAATAGGAGAAATATCAGTAATATCGAAATAAAAAAAGAACTAAATTACAGAAATCGCTTAAATGTTACAATTATTTCGTTTATGTACAGCTTATTCGAAAACAGCAATAAAACATATAGGTCACCGATGAGTTAAAAAAGATATTTCATATTTAATGCCAAAAAATGGCATTTTTTCACCAAAGGGAGATAATTTGGAGCTTTTTCAATGATATCACTATTTTAAAAGTCAGCTGGGGCCAAAACGTATTGAGTTTTTGGAATGATTTGTAGATCATATAATAAAGTAACAACTACTAAAGGTAATAAATAAAATTTGTAATGAAAAATTAAAGTTTAATTTTTTTCGGAAAATCTTATACCCGCGAGCCTCCTTAAGGAGTTATTGCCCTTTATAGTAAATTTTTAACAATTTTCATGAATTTGGTATATTTTGGTATGTTTTGAAAAAATATTTTCCTCTATAACTAAAGGGCCATGTTTATTACAGATAGAGAAAATTGTTAGTAGCAAGAATGATCAGTAAAGTATAATCTACAAACAAATCACCATCACCAAAACACAATTTTGTCATGAATCCATCTGTTTCCTTTGTTTATTGTGCACATACACCAAGGTGAGCGACACAGGCTCTTAAGTGCCTCTAGTTAAGGCTGTTCCTTTCACTGTGAAAATTTCAAGAGCCATGCTTTACTTTGTGATGGATTTTCACATTCATCACTCAATTAACTTCATGCAATTATTTTTAGACATAATCATCTTGTATGAAAGTTTAAATGTATTTTTGTTTCTTCACAAACTACCACTTTGAATTCAGAAATAATTGGCTGTATTTATTTTTTTTATTTTAAAATAATTAACAAAAAATATGCAATTTCAAAAAATGCTGTTGTCAGATAAAGCTATCAAAATTTAATATGTGAGTTTCATTTTTATGACACTTATTTCATTGCAAATTTTACAAATTTAAAAGACAGAGTAAAAAAATCATAATTGACAGTTCTACTTAATCAAAGAGGGCCAGTAGATACCAGAGGACATACAAACACATAAACAACTGGTTGTGTCAAAGCGACACGAATTGCCCCGTCTCAAAAAGTTGAAAAATCTGAAATTTCAATAACACATGTGGATACAAACATGATGGTAGTCTCACATTAATAGGGTCATAATTTTAAATTAACTGTTAACAAAACACAGCTCAAAATGCTGAAAAAAGTCTGTCTAACTGTGATTTTCAACAATTTTCAAAGTAGTAAACCCTTTATTTTGGCAAAAATTAATGGAGCGGAACAAAACTTTAACTTTATCTGTAACTTATCATGAGTAACTCACATACTAAAAATCAGCCCAATATCTGAAAGCATTTAGAAAAAAAGTCCGTATAACTGTGATTTTCATCAATTTATCAAAGTTCAAAGCCCGTAATTTCGGCAAAAATTAGCGGAGCAGAACGAAACTTAAACTTGATCTGTAACTCATGATGGTTAACTCACATACTAAAAAGCAATGTCTGAAGGCATTTAGACAAAAAAACTCCGTATAATGGTTTGTTGCAGAATTTCGAACAAGGGTAAAACTATATTGCACTGACAACTTCATTGCAGGGCCATAAAAATAAATTGGGCTTTGATCATTGTTAAAGGCCGTACATTGACTCAAATTTGTTAATTTCTGTGTCATTTGGCCTCTGTGGAGAGTTGTCTCATCGGCATACCACATCTTTTTGTTGAGCCTTCGACTTTAGTAGAAAAAAGCGAGACTAAGCGATCCTACTTTCCGTCGTTGTTGGTGTCGTCGTCGGCGGCGGCGTCCACAAATATTCACTCTGTGGTTTTTGAAATTTTAATAACTTTCTTAAACTGTACTGGATTTCTACCAAATTTGGACAGAAGCTTGTTTATGATCACAAGATAGTAACCAGAAGTAAATTTTGTAAAAATACAATTCCATTTTTTCCGTATTTTACTTATAAATGGACTTAGTTTTTTCTGCGGGGAAACATAACATTCACTCTGTGGTTAAAGTTTTTAGAATTTTAATAACTTTCTTAAGCTATCCTGGGTTTGTACCAAACTTGGACAGAAGCTTGTTTATGACCATAAGATAGTATCCAGAAGTTAATTTTGTAAAAAAATTAATTCATTTTTTTCGTATTTTACTTTTAAATGGACTTAGTTTTTCTGCGGGGAAACATTATATTCACTCTGTGGTTAAAGTTTTTAAAATTTTAATTACTTTCTTAAACTATCCTGGGTTTGTACCAAACTTGGACAGAAGCTTATTCATGTTCATAAGATAGTATCCAGAAGTAAATTTTGTAAAAAGATAACTCCATTTTTTCTGTATTTTATTTTAAATGGACTTCCATTTTCTTCCAGTTAACATATTATACATACAGTCTGCAGTTAAAGTTTTCAATTCATTAACTATCCTAGATATTTACCAAACTTGGACAGAAGGTTCTTACAATCATAAGATAGTATCAAGAGGAATATTTTTATTGATTTTTTCTCCTCATTGTTGTTGAGCCTGCAATTTACAGCAAAAGTAGGCGAGACACTGGGTTCCGTGGAACCCTTACAAATTTTTTTATATATGGCTAAAAAAGAAAAAAAGACAAAGATTAGTACCCATAAAGTTCCTTAAACTTGATATAAAGCATGTTTTGTGAGATCTCAACCCTCCCTCTTTACCTTAAGCCAATGTATAATAAAGAAATACACAGCAATATGCACAGTAAAATTAAGTCACACCTCTCCTAAATTTTCAATTGATAAATAAGTTACAAACTAAGGTTTCAATTGCCTCAGCCCAGTTGATTTTGAATAGATGGTATGAGGTCTTTTTTGTTCGTATAGCTGATGGAGTATCTCACACTAAAGTTGCTTAAAAAGTATATCAGAAGCACCTAGTGTACATAATCTTATTATCATTTCCTGTTAACTGAATACTTTTAACGGAGTATCATTACAGCTTATTGTTCAAGATTGTTCTGCTGGAGGAGATTTATTTCCTAGAGAGTATCACTAGCCCAGTAGTCAGCACTTTTTGTGCTGTTATGAATTATCATTGATATGGTTATATTTAAAAATTAACTGGTTACAAAATTTTGAATTTTTTAAAAACTAAGGCTTTTCTACCTCAGGCATAGATTACCTTAGCTGTATTTGGCAAAACTTTTAGGTATTTTAGTCCTTAATGCTCTTCAACTTCGTATTTTATTTGGCCTTTTGAACTTGATAAAATTTATATGTGACTTTAATTTCAGGTAAAGAGATGTTAAGAAGACTGGTGCGTGCAGGAATTAAATGCTCCTATATGTTGATTAATGCAGTATCATATGCCATGCAAGAGGTTTGTCTTAATAAAAGAACAAATGATATTAACAAAACAAAAATTTTACTATGATTATACACCATGTACATGTATGTGAGGTTAAAAGTGGTGACTATAACTTTGCTTCTGATGAATATTCTGTTTTATTCAAATCACATAGACATTGATAGATATACCTACTAAAACAATATCAATATGGAATAACAATGAATTAAAAAAATCACAAACTAATATATACCAATATATTGTTAATGCCATTGCTTTAAAAAGCATGCCTAAGTTAGACCAGATAAAATTGAGAATGGAAATTGGGAATGTGTCAAAGAGACAACAACCCGACCATAAAACAGACCTAAATTAAAATAACCAATATGGAATATTAAAGATGTGTATTCTTTACTGTTATTTATTATTCTATTGTATTTGACAAGGCTACCAAAGTGTTCTTAGGAGCTCATGCCTTGCTAGCCAATGGATGTGTGATGTCTAGGGTTGGAAGCTCACAACTGGCTCTTGTAGCAAAATCATTTAATGTATCTGTACTAGTCTGCTGTGAAACTTATAAATTCTGTGAAAGAGGACAAACAGATAGCTTTGTATTGAATGAACTTGGTATGTATTTTTTTACTCTGGAAATAGTTTCATATCTCTTTTAAATATCCTCATACCTCTTATATTTTTCTTTTGGTATACTGAAGATGAGATAATAAGCCTTCATTTCTTTTATTTGCATGATTCTTGTACTTAATTATTGGCAAAATAACTTAAGAATAGAGAATAATGGCATAAGAAATAATGGATTCAAAGTGAAGATCTAGACCCTCCCACTTTTCACCCTCTAAAGACCTTCTTATATTTGCACTATGACTCAAAAGACTTCACCCTAAATGTCCTAAAGTTAAAAGGATGAAGAAAGATTGAGTTAGTATATCAGTATTAAAGAGACAAAGTGAAGACCCTCCCTTTTTATTATACCCCGGCTTTAAAAAAAGGGGGGGTATACTGTTTTACCTCTGTCTGTCCTTCCGTCAGTCAGTCAGTCCGTCCGTCCGTCCGTCCCATGAATATTTTTTGTCGCATTTTTCTCAGGAACTGCAATACAAGGATTTCTTAAATTTGGTTTCAGGGTTTATCTAAGTCAGCTATACCGTGTGATGCGTTTTCAGATTGATCACTTGACAACTTCCTGTTTACCGAACACTTGTAAGATTTTACACATGATAGCCAAGTTGAAAATTTTCGTCACATTTTTCTCAGGAACTACAATACAAGGATTTCTGAAATTTGGTTTCAGGATTTATATAAGTCAGCTATACTGTGTGATGCGTTTTCAGATTCATCACTCGACAACTTCCTGTTTACCGAACACTTGCATATTTTTACACTATTAATATTATCCACTTGCGGCGGGAGTATCATCAGTGAGCAGTAGCTCGCAGTTTCACTTGTTACTCCTCCAAAGAACAGTATATCAGTATTAATGACCCCCCTTTCCTCTTCCAAAGAACTTCTTATCTTTGCACCATGACCCTGAAGACCTACATTTAAATGTCCAAATCTACAGAGAAAATGGATACAATTTGAGTTATCCTTCTTTATGTTCAGAGGTGCTCTTACAGGCGGAGGCTTATTCACGGTAGAAGTGAATATAAAATGACGTCGATTAGAAAATCAGAACTGGACAAAAACACTTCGGATTTCAATATTTTAAATGGATTTTAAGATAAACGCTGCTTTCAAATGAGTTCATCACAGTTACTTCTTTCAGTTAATTACGATTTTGTCTTAAAACTACGGTAAATGTTGCAAGTTTGTGATTGTATGATGATGAAATGCTGACTGACCAATTCTGTTTACAAATTAATTAATCTAGAAGATTTTTATGACCCATTAGATAAGGGTATTACTTAAAACAACAAATAATGACACCTACTGTGATTGTTGATTAGCGTAAGGGCCTTATACTTGTCATAAATATATGGCCAGGTAAAATTATAGATTCATGGAAATTGATCATAAAAACTTCAAAATCAAAAATCAATATTTTTGGAGGGTAAATTTTGTAAAAATCGGGTTTTTGACTTTTGGATTTGGGTTGAGGCATGAAAATCAGGATGATACGACCAAAATCGGGATAGTTGGCAGGTCTAAGCCAGATGGGAAAAAATGAATGGGTCTTCAACACACAGAGTAAATCCCACAAATGAAGTGGGCTTATAAGCAGCCCTTTAAACTATAATGTATATTAGTTCAGTTATTTTGCATTTATTATTTTTCTTTGGCTTCTGAAATTAAATTGCACCTTGAAATAAATGAATAAATTTGATGTTTTAGGTGACCCAGATGACCTAGTCAATATTGGAAACAAGACAGCCTATTTATCCGACTGGAGAGACTATAATTCTTTGACATTATTGAATCTAGTTTATGATGTAACCCCACCAGAGTTTGTATCCGTGGTAATCACAGAACTTGGACTGATTCCCTGTACATCTGTTCCTGTTGTGTTAAGGATGAAGCAAGTGGAAACAGCAGAAACATAATGTCAAATGATAGATTAATAATAAAAAGATTAAATAAATGGTTATTTTTGTAGAGCCTGCAACATTTTATTGCAGAAGTCAACACATAACAATCCTACATTTAAGTCATCGACAACATTTTGCTTCAGTCTACAGTTAAAGTTTTATATAGACAGCAATACATTTTGTCAAACCTACATGGAATTTTTGAGATTTGGACAAAAGGTTTTTGGAACAAAAGACTATCCATGGTATCCAGAGCACATTTAAAAAAAACATATTTTTCATTTCTCTTATTTTACTTAAAAATGAACTTTGTAGATACAGTCTGCCATTAAAGTTTGTTTAACATCAATTTCTTTGTCAAAATTTCATAGATATTTATAAAACTGTGGCAAAACCATATTATTATAAAAAGAGATAAATTAATGTTTGCAGTAGAATTTTTCAAATATTGTTTTTTTTTATTTTTCAAAATATTACTGATCATCATGATCATGCTGATAGATGGACTTCAGTTTTTACAGTTAAGATTTAACTGAGATTAATTTTTTTTAACATACTATATTTGTTAATCTTCATGAATTGTACTAATAAATGGACCAACTTTTTACAGTCAATATTACAATTTTACACTGATTGTCCTCAATTTGATCTGGAGGCCTAGGTAATATTGAAATAGTTCGTCTACCATCCCTAAAATTATCAGATCTACCATAAAATTGCATAAATAATCAATTCTATATAATTAGATGAAGTCGAAAGGGGACTTTAGGGTTGCACTCCATCTGTCTGTCTGTCCATCCGTCAGTCTGGCAAAACATTTTTCCACACTTTTTTTTCTTTTTTTCTTGAAAATATTGATTTAATATTTGTATATAGTTTTATCATGACAAGTTATTGATCAAGTTTAAATTTTGTACTGGTCTGATGAGTTATGGTCTATAGAAAATATCCATGTGTTAAACCATATTTCCATACAAAGTGAGATAACTCATTTTTGTGAAGAAATTCTTTAGTACATTATTTGAAAAATAGACCAGTTTCACATAAGCATCTCATCAACGCTGATCTCGAAATCCTATGCACGTTCCTATTCCTAATTTATGGCGAATGTGACGTTACAAATGCCAAACAACTCAAATCTATGGCAGATTTTTGTTTTCTCCAAATCTATGGCAGATCTGGGGAAAAGAGAAACATATAAAGTCACAATTGAATAACGCAATATTTCATCTTCGCCGCCTCTAACGATGGCGGAACCCATAAATTTGAACACCATTAAAGTTGACAGTATTTCCCTGACAACGATTTGAGGCTGGTTTAAAGGAAGATGTGACCTATTATCCCAAAGAGGGACAAAACGTGCTGTACCGGTCGATACCCGCGATGAATACGGGCACCGCTTTTTTCAGCACCGCATATTTTAGAGTTAAAGTTTATAAAGTGAAAGTTAAATTACTTGATACAAATTTGATTTAAATCGTCATTAAATAATAAAGAAGTTTTAATGATATTGCTGAAATTTTGTTTCTTGGGGGGGGGGTTGTGTTTGACCATTATTGAATGTTTATTTCACAAATGTTAATAGACATGCTCCTGTTGTCGTATATTTCCTACATTTGTAATTGCCTGTACCAAGTCTGGAATATGACAGTTCTTGTCCATGTTTTATGGTTAAGGACTTTCCGATTTTTGTGATTTTACTTTCCACTTGCTTAAGACAAATGATTGTTAGAAAATGTACTGCTTTGTTTTCTGTTTACACAATATTTGCCATAGATTTGGAAACATCCAAGAATCCGCCATAGATTAGGAAATTGCAAAACTTGCATAGATTTGGAGAAAACAAAATCTGCCATAGATTTGAGATGACATGACGTCACATTTACCATAGATTAGGAACCCACCATAGATATGAGTTCTACAGAATAAATAGTTTGACCGTTTATACAGAAAATAACATAAATTTAAATTAAAAAGATGTGTATGATTGCAAACCAGACAACTATCCATCAAAGCCAAATGTCAGATGAAAGCAACCATATGTCACCATACAGCCCTCGACAATGACAAAATCCATACCAAATAGTAAGCTATAAAAAAAGTCTTGACTCGAAACAATTCAGATGAGAAAATAAGTCTTCTTGTTGATGATTCGTTGATGTACAGAGTTCATAACAGTTGTATTTATGAATGAAAAAAGTAAAATCACAAAAATACTGAACTTAGAGGAAATAAATTCGGAAAGTCCATAATCACATGGCAAAATCAAATACCAAAATGCATCAAAAACGAATGGACAAGAACTGTCATATTCCTGACTTGGTACAGGCATTTTCAAATGTAGAAAATGGTGGATTAAACCTGGTTCTATAGCGCTAACCCTCTCACTTTAATGACAGTCACATCAAATACCGTTATATTTACATTGATGCGTTAAATTAACAGACACAATAAATAAAATAGTCAAAATATGGGTACATCAGTCATCATCGTATAACAATTTTAAAAACAACAATTTAACAAAACACAAAAAAATCTACTATCTACGAACACATTGATTGATTTGAGTGTCTGACGTCAGAAAAATTTATAGGTCCCATAAATTTGTCGTTCAATATGCATTTTAACAAACAATTTTAAAATTTACATAGGCAATGTTAGCATACAGGGTTACAAAATCAAAAGTATGTATAAAGAATAAATTTCAGAAATAGACAGAGATTTAAACTAGTCCAAAAGTTATATATACAATTTATAAGAAACCAACAACATTTAATTCCACTACGCCATTGAATGATTTTGACGTTTGTGGTTCAACGTATATAATAATTCATAATAGAAATATATCATAATGACTGGATCTTTTAAAGTATAGAGTCACGTTATAAGAATCCAATATTTATCGTAGTTATATGATATAACAGTATGAACTATCGAGGAAACAAGACAAATTTTCAAAAGCATTTGGAAGGGAGAAGATCAAAATTTTAACTTTTCCAAAAGGAATATTTATATTTCTAAATATATAAGGAATTACTATAAAGACCCACACTTTTAGTATCATGAACTTAAAGTAATGTATTTCATCGATTCAAAAAAGTCCCTATGCATTTCTATACATTTTACTTGGGCTTGGTACGGGTGATGCGTGACGTCACAAAAGTCACGTGATGACTGCTATAGTTGGATATGTTAAATGGCAGTATGGAAATGTAAACGAAAAAATGATAGAATTATTCCTTATATCATTTGTCAAAGATGTAGTATATATTGTGATATGTTAAAAATATGAAAAACACAATGATAGGTCACCGAGTTTGTTTTCAAGCTACCGGCTGTGAAAATATGAAAAATTTTGTATTGTTTATACAGAGAAAAGGTATCATTATATGAATATTTGAAGGTGAAATGAATGATAGAATTTCAAAATGAAATGTGAGAAGACAGCTCTTATAAAATGCTTTCAGAATACCAAAAGAAAAAATGGAGTCACCATTTGTTTTATCCTGTTTAGCATACCTGGCATATAAAATATAGAACACTTTCCTGTTAATTGTAAGACATGTAGTAGACAGGGTCTTGGCTCCGTCTTGAAGACTGTACTTTGACCTATAATTGTTTACTTTTTATACATTGTGACTTGGATGGAGAGTTATCTCCATACCACATCTTCTTATTTGTATGTACATTTGTTTCAAATATTTCTGCTTTAGTGATGTTTTAGACGGCCAATGCCATGATAATAAAGTGAGATGTAAGGCAGATTTAAAATACGTATCATAAATACAGGTTTATCTTCATTTTTTAAACAGCAAAATTACTGAACTCCAAGGAAAATTCAAAACGGAAAGTCCCTAATCAACTATAACTGGTGTATGGAAATTTTTCATTTTACCATGCCCTCATATTCGTGGTTCATTGCTTAGTGTTAAGTTTTTGTTCTGTTTTTCTTAAACTATAAGCAATAGGTCAACTATATTTGTTGTATGGAAGAATTATTAGCTGTACATGTCTGCCTAGCATGGTTCATCTGACCTTCACTTCATTATCATGGTTCATTGGTCAATGTTTAGTTTTTTCGTTAATGTTGAGTTCAAGTGACAGTTTTAATGAAGCTTTATATTTAGGACTATCAATAAAAATCAATGATTAGTAAAGAAGGTGAGACATTTCAACGTATGTACTCTTGTATAATGAACCAGTATTAACTTTTAGTAACATTGACCTTGACCTCAAATACAAGTTCATAGGTCAATGATCTCAAATCACAAGATCCCAGGTCATTCATTTTATTGTTTGTTTAGTGATACTGGTAATTGTTAGAAGGGGAGAAAAATCAAATAAAGGGTGACCAAACCACTTCGACCTAAATGTTTTGGAGTTGTGCTATGTCGTAAACAATTATTTGGAAAATACATTGTTTGCTTAACAGTAAAGTTTCTTTGGAATAAATTAAGATGACCAAAGTTCAAAATTTAGAACATGACCTTGACCTTTGACCAATTTCCTCTAAAATGGACCAAGGACTTCAAATCAAAAGACTTAAGACCTCTATGACTTATAGTGTATGAATTTATACAACATATCATCTATATTGATGTTTGAGAGAAATTACTCCAATGATGTCATTGGACTAGGTCAAATTATAAGAACGTCTAGCAAGGCTTTTTTTGTTTTTCAGAAAAAAAAATTAAACAGTTTTGGCAGACGTCATAATTATTTGGACTATCATTGAACAACTGCGGTTACACTTAACGAAAACATTCTTAAGAGTAAACAAACAATTTACTGTTTAAGAGAAATCAAGATAACAAGAAAAATTAACGTGGGAAGATAACTCCTATAAGAATAAGTGTTCAGGGTGAATGGGGAAATCCCCATCCCTGTACGACATTACTGGCCAAAATTAAAATCATTTTAATATGTCTTAAAACAAAAAGCAACTCAGACGGCAGAACAAGAACAAAACGTCTTTCCACTAAAAGTGGACTCACCTTAAATTCCAATTGCCTCCTTCCAGCCTATTCTAGCCTTTAAGGAACCATCAAGTAGAGGATAAGTTGAATGTATATTTCCAAAATCGAAATCCACATGAAAATAAACCAGCATGCATTCACAATAATGAGCTTCTATCCGTTTTTCAGTAGCTATATATGATCCTTTGAAAAATATAAAAGATAAACATAATTTTACAGTTTTGATTACTTTTTTTTTCTATTTGTAGATTTTCACTTATCAATTCAATTAAATCAATGATTAAATTGTGTGTCAAATTTGTTTCAATGATGTTGTTTCTTACAGTGAAGTGCCTACCAACCTGAATCTAAAAGGTCTTTGAACTCTTTCATTAAACACTCCAAAACATGATGGAAAATTACTGTTTTATTTTTCAGAAGGATAAGTATAATGGAGTTCATTAGTTACTATTTGCCATTTGGATAGCCGTTCAAGATAGTTAAGGCTTTAGTCACTAGGAGCTTGTTTTGCTCATATTCGTCGAGTATCTCTAACAGATGTCCACATTTGTCATAGAAAAAAGGTTATGTGGTAAAGGTGAAATGAACTGTTTGGACTTTGTTGCTTTCTTCGAACAAAAGCTTACCAGAACTTGCTTTCTAGCTATAGAAAATTTTACGGAAAACAAATCCACAACGAAACAGCGGTTAAACATAAAACTCAGGAAGAGATCATTCAACCAAGGTTATGAAGTTTTGGTATTATTGTCAATCCCTTGACATTCAGCAAAAAGGAATCAATATAAGTGAAACTATGTCCCATCCATGTCACTTTTTTGTCAATTTAGAATATGGAAACAACAGAAAGTTTCATATTATAGGTAAGGATGTATTTTTGTGTTTTCACATCAATTCAATTAGAGATCAAATTACGAAATTGCATATCGAAAAATAGCAGAAACATCGGCTACAAATGTATAAAATCAGACATGCTTTGTCAGGAAAAAAGAGGATAATGTCATTACAAAATTTGGGCAAAATAAAAAATGTTTAGCAGACAATACTGTAATTTATATGTAATGTTTTAGACCAAAGACTTGTTTCTTTTTAGATATCAGATTCTAAAAATGATAAACGAAAGCTGAATTTTATGATTGTATATGCTTGTAAAACGAACGAAACTCTCGATTTTATAAATTGTCATAATGTCTATAAGTAATTTTACATGTTCTTGCATTTCTTATCATGATTTTATTGATAGAGGGTTGCTACTCACAAGGAACCTATAAAACCATAAGTTCCAAATGGTGAAATTGAAATCATCACTTCGTACATTTTACGGACGCAATCACAAGTTGGTTGACCGTAATGAAATCACCGTTTCACAAATGATACCGGATATGTTCCTTACATCGTCTCCTTCGCTTTCATGAATATGACCTACCGAATAAGACTATATACGGGTTTGTTATAACATGTGGAACAGGAACTGCTTACCCTTCCGAAGCACCTGAGATCACTTTAGCTTTGATAGGGTTTGTGATGCTTATTTTTTAGTTTTCTATGTTATGTCATGTGTTCTATTGTTTGTCTTTTTGTCTTTTTCAACTCTAGCCATGCCGTTGTCAGTTTATTTTCGATTTATGAGTTTGACGGTACCTCTGGTATCTTTCGTCCCTCTTTTATAGTTATATTTTGTTGTTTTGTTTTCTTGTAACAGATCCATATTTTAATAATTTTCTAAAACTATCCTGGATTTCTACCAAACTTGGACAGAAGCTTGCTTATTATCATAAGATAGTTTCCAGAAAATAATTATGTTTCCATGTTTAACTTTAAAAGGTTTTTTTTTTTGCCAGTAAACATTGCATTCACTCTGTGGTTAATTTATCTAAATTTTGATAACTGTCTTTAACTATCCTTGATTTCAACCACAATTGGACAAAAATAATAAAGAAGATGTGGTATGATTGCCAATGAGACAACTATCCACAAAAGACCAAAATGACACAAACAATAACAATTATAGGTCACCGTACGGCCTTCAACAATGAGCAAATCCCATACCGCATAGTCGGCTATAAAAGGCCCCGATAAGACAATGTAAAACAATTCAAAAGAGAAAACTAACGGCCTTATTTATGTAAAAAAATGAACGAAAAACAAATATGTAACACATAAACAAACGACAACCACTGAATTATAGGCTCCTGACTTGGGACAGGCACATACATAATTAATGTGGCGGGGTTAAACATGTTACTGGGACAGTGGTATATATAACAGTACAACATAAGAACGAACTATACAAATCAGTTGAAAAAGGCTTAACTCATCAGATAGACAAAAAATACAAGTGGACGTGGCCGGGTACTTATACATCCCGACAAAAAAAGCTTGTTGTTCGGTGTGAGCCAAGGCTCCGTGTTGAAGGCCGTACTTTAACCTATAATGGTTTAATTTTTAAAATTGTTATTTGGATGGAGAGTTGTCTCATTGGCACTCACACCACATCTTCCTATATCTATAAACAATGAACAGATTGTTTGTGATCAAAAGCTATTATCTAGAAGGATTAAGACTTCCATTAACAGCAAAAGTATGAAACACTAGGTTCCGCGAAACCCTGAACAATGTTTTAAGTAAGTAGCAAATGAAGCATAGATTAACTTGTCGTTTATACACAATCATTTTAACTGGTAATACACATACTTAAGCTGTGTCAAATACATCAGGTAAAATTGTACTATTAACGTTGACTGAATCGTATATAATTTAAATCGTTTTATGTATTGAATGTGTAATACACACAAAGAATTTAAATCCTAAATCGAACTTTAAATTCAATATTCAGATTTTGTTAAGATAAAATAGTTTTAGCGTTTAAAAACATCATGATTTAAAAACAGGGGGACGAAAGTTACCAAAGGGACAGTCAAGGTCGAGGCAGATTCTTTTGAGTGTCAAATACATGTAAGTAACATTAAAAGGTTTTAGATGTGACGAGACAAAAAAAAAATACAAATTTGCTGAATAAAATATAATCATTTTAGACCAGAGGGGTCATTTTAAAAGTAATCTATGTATTGGTTACTAAGTATCTGTGTCCAAGTGGTCTTAGTAGTTCATGACTGTAAACAGTATTCTGTTTACGGTTTGGAATGCCCCAGATCGAACCCAGCATAGTTAATACATTTTGGTAAATCAACCAATAATCGATTTTTTTCTCTCAACAAATATATATGTTTTTATTTTTGTTCTGTAAGCAGCATCGATCAGTTGCCGATTAGTCCAGTTCGCGTAAAACTCGGGTCAACAAACCGTCAGAGTTATGGTGAACATATTTGGCAGATTAGACCGATTGAACGAAACGAACGAATTGACTTTTTCTTACGGATTGAAATCTGCTACGTCACACGTTAAACTGTTTTGAAATCTAAAATTGCATACTCGGAAATAACTGATTGCAAACAAAAGTGCATTAATTTTCATAAAAAGAAGAAATATGGGAAAGATGTGGCATTAACTATTAAGGCATAGTTTTGGCCCAGGAAAATGAAATGTTAGACAACCATTCCAATTTGCACATTATGTTTGGAAATACATAAAGTCAAGCAATTTAAATTAACAACACAAGTTTTCTATGAGATGTTGTCGCAATAACGTCATTATATGTACTGTTTTCATGCAAATGATGAAAATATAGAGTTTATGCAGTTTTGCTTCATTATATCCATTGTGGAAATACGGTGCGCAACCAAGAAACAAAACAAAAAATGTAAAAGAAACTTTCTGGTAACTATTGACATAATTTCACCAAATATTAAGTTGTTTCTTGGATGCGCCATACTTTGCTTAACTTAAATATACTTAGAATTTTATGAAATGCAACGAAAATTAAGACATTAAACAAAATTATTTCTGACATGGTTTGTGGCCATGGTACTTTATCAAATGTAAAATTTGTTTTTATTTTCTGAATACCTTATACCTTAGGCTAGTAAGGACAAAATTCAGAAAATGTATGACTTTTAAATTTTCACTAATAAACACTGCAAATCTATTTTAAGTATAATCTTATCTAATATATTTCTCTTAAACAGAAAACAAAAAGACCCGTTATGATGTTAATATAGTAAAACAACTAAGATAGTTCATGATTTACATTAAAATAAGGAAATAATAATTAGATTTGTATTCAACACAAACAAAATTTAAAGCATCTGTGTCCTTCGATTATTCTTACTTTATAGGTACTGATAATTCACTTGGATACCCAAAATATACCTCCAAAAATATACGACAGTTACCAAGGAAAAGATGCCAAATTGTAATATGAATATTCTATGTTCTTTTGAATTTCAACCAAAGATGAAAAACTGAATCTTCCATCAATCTATCGGATACATAAATTACATAAGTGTCTTTACACACAACGTCGAATTGCTGAGTCTTCCACGTGCTCCAGGAAACTTCTTTCTAAATTAGTAACATCCATTTTTAATTGCAATTACAACCGGGTATCAAAGTTATTGTGAAATAAACTATTCCAAAGGCATGAATCCGATGTTGATATTACAAAATTCAAAACATATTTTAGAGTGCATACAATCACATATTCTTTTATCTTGCAATATTATTAGCACATTTGACTTTTCTATACTTTATGCAAGTATTCCCCATTCTGAAAAAAAAGAGAAATCGAAACAGTTGGTCGTGCTTTGTGTAGAAAAAAAAAGGTTTGACGTATTACGTATCCTGTCTCAGAGATTGATAAATCGTAGTTTGTAAACAAACACTTTGATTCAAACAAAAAAATCCCTAAACCTGACATTATTAAGATGCTTGATTTCTTGATTGACAATATATTTGTTACGTTTCAAGAACTTTTTTCAACTAACATTCGGCATTCTCATTTGAACTAACTGTGCTCTACTTCGTGCGTACATGTTCCTTTATTCATTTGAGGCTTACTCCATACAGAAGCTCCCGACCTAATAAAGAAAGAAAAGAAGTCAGCACTATCCTTAACTTCACTATATAGACGATTACAATCAAAACAAAAAGCAAACAAAAAATCACAAAACCAAAGGACATTTACATAAACAGTTATAAATAATAATGAAGAAACAACACGAAATCCACGAAAAACCGGGAGTGAATGTTCTCTGACTTAATAATTAAAGACTATGGTTGCTACATGTGAAGCAGAAACTGCTCACCTTTCAATAGACTCTTAGTTCTTCCCCGGTTTTTGTTGTGGTTCGTTTTGCTCAGTCTTAAGTTTTCTATTCTGTGTATTGTTATCCCAATTTCTACGGAAATGTTATTTATCAAGCTTGGAAATTAAGATAAAATCTGGAAAAAACTTATAGATTTTTTAAATGAACCTATTTTGAAAAGTTACCAATTCAACACTGTAGTTAGATCTTTGAATATAATTTTTATGGTTAAATGTTATTATTTTGTTTTCAGTAAATTAAAGTTATTCTAATTACTATTCGTTTATACATATGCAAATTCATGGCTTACAATCTGTCAATACCTATATCTTGCCATTACACAAGATCATGTTATTTTCTCTCACTGTTAATGACGTATTTACACTAAATTCCTTTGATGTTGAATGTTTACTGATTGATATTTAAGTCCTATCTTTATGATTTTTTGATAAATTGCTGTTGGCTTTGGACTTTTTGTCAATAACTACAAGTACTCTCATGTCTCTTTTTGTTTGTTTTTTGGTATTTTTGTTGGGTTTTTTTTTTGTTATGGGGAGGTTGAAATACCCTGCAACGTCCGGTATGTGTTTTGTTAGATTTTGTTTTTTTCTTTATGTCGATCTGATATAAACCCTTTTTCCACTGATTATTATAGTTTGTTCTTATTTTTGTTTTACATGCCATTTTGAGGCCTTTTACAGTTGACTATGTGGTATGGGTTTTGCTCATTGTTAAAGGCCTTACAGTGACCTATACTTGTAAACGTCTATGTTTGGTTGGGTTTTTTTATTATTGGATTTTTGTATTTTTAATCATATCATACCTATGATTTTTTTATTAAGTAGTTTAAATTGTATTTGTTAAGTCAGTTTTCGGTTAATATAAAAATTAAAGTCACAAAAATACTGAACCCCGAGGAAAATTCAAACTGGAAGTCAAATTAAAATATGTTTTCGTTTTATGTTAATAAAATGATACATCATCTAGATCATATACTAGTAATTATATTTGCAGGATTACAAAAAATGTACATGTATATAATGGCAAGTTATTGGAATGAGGTAAGATTTTCTCCTTAGATTTCAGTGGTTTGTGACAGTGAAGACGTTACTAAGTTGAAAAACTTGTGTCTAATCCATTTGTCTCTCTTTGGAACAATAAAATATGTTTAAACTAGTTATCACTATTATGTTAATTGATCATACGAGCATGATCATGAAAATATTATACTACAACCTTTTGGATTATAGCTCTTCATCTTTTATATAAGCTTTGGATTTTCAAATATTTTGCCCACGAGCATCACTGAAGAGACATGTATTGTCGAATTGCGCATCTGGTGCAAGAAAATTGGTACCGTTAATTTGATTAAATCAAATCATCTTGAGAACAAAATCTGAAAAGTTTAAAGTTTAACAATAATAAAAGTATATATAACTTTTCACAGTAAAAAACAACTAAACACTAAACGTTTTTTCTCCAATATATTTGCTCTTAAAAATAACTTATAATGGGGTCAAGTTATACAACATACACACACTTATATCTATCAATCACTAGTTAATACAATCATCATATCTATCCTCAAAAGAAAGGTAATAGTTTAATGCATTTTGCATAGAGTACCAATGGTGTTTCGTATTTCATTTCTCAAAGACTCCATAAACTATGAAAAACGGGTAATACAATCAAAAAAAATATCAGGATTGAAATTTTGTACTTACGCCATACGCGCGTTTCGTCTACAAAAGACTCATCAGTGACAATCTAAAAGTCATATTTTTAAATGGCTCCGAAGTGCAGAAATGAAATATAGTTTTTATACTTGTCAAATGTGAATTTGATTTTCTGGATTTTTAAAACTTTTTGGATACGCTTTTGATTAAAAGTAACTCCAATCCTGTATCCTCCAATCAAAAGCCATACCATATTATTTTCTGCGTACCATCTTGGGTTAAAAAGGGGTAAAAGAAATTATTGTGCTCTTGTAACCTTTAAATACAATCTGTTAGATCTTAATTTTCTCTATATAATGCTAGAATGCACTTTGTAATTTTTTTGGGGTATCAGACATGTTACTGATAAAAAAATCATCTTTCGATTCTTATTTGAATAAATGTATGAATGTGGTAGATAAGAGAATATCACATTTTGTAAATAACTTAGAAGTAAATAATAAAATACATAATACACCTATTTCCAGAATAACAAATAAACTTCAAATACTTTCAAAGAGGTTTGTGTTTGTACCGGCCGACAAAGAAGCCAACAATGTGGTTGTGGTATGACGTAAATACTACACGGACGTTCTTAAGAATGAAATTGTAAATTCATCTACATTTAAGTCCACCCGCTTCACAGAGAGTCATATAGTAAACAAGCATATCACAACCACATCAAAGCTTAAGGCTTCTTCTGAACATTTGAAGGTTCCTACTATGTATTGGCTACCTTAACCACACAAAAAAACATCTAAATATCGTTTCATCTCGGCCTCTAGTAAGTGTTCTGCAACTAATCTGTCAGTGCTCTTCACTAGTTCATTAACTACTATTAAAGAGCTTATCATAAATTATTGTAATAAAATATATAAGCAATAGTGGTATAAACCATTTTTGGAGTGTAAACAATTCTTTGGATGTTTTAGATAAATTGCGGGCTTTTGATGGTCCTTTTGATTCTGTTAAAAGAGGGACGAAAGATACCAAAGGGACAGTCAAACTCGTAAATCTAAAACAAACTGACAACGCCATGGCTAAAAATGAAAAAGACAAACAGAAAAACAATAGTACACATGACACAACATAGAAAACTAAAGAATAAACAACACACAACAGGTGCTGCTGGAATGTTGCTACTTAGAAATGGAAAGTTCACAATTGGAAAGCTGAAATCATCTTTTTTGTCGTCAAGTTTTGTCTTCAACCGACCCTCATTGTCAATTTCTAGATGTAAGTCAAGATATGAAGCCGACTTAACTGTATCTGTAGTATCCTTTATCTCCAATTCATAGTTTTGATTTTTCTACTCTTTACACTACGCTTCCACACTATCTTATTAAACAAAAGTTTTCCTATTTGATTAAATGGTCGTTCGGATAAGGAGAATGTAGATATATTTGCTGCAACAAGCCTTCTTCTCTAATGCGAAAGGTAAATATGCTAGATATACTTACTGGAGGTGTGATGAGATGATTGAGGCTGTTAATTTTCTCCTTGATAATATTTACGTACGTTTCGGCAATACAGTTTATCGACAGGTTGTAGGTATCCCCATGGGCACTAATTGTGCCCCTTAAATAGCAGACTTGTTTTTGTACTGTTACGAATCACAGTTTATGACTAAACTCAGTAAAGACCAGTCGAAATTGCATTTAATTGATAAATTCAACAACACTTACCGTTATCCTAAAGACATTTTTCGTTAAATAATCAAGAATTTTCTCAATATATTGCTGAAATTTACCCCAAGGAACTTACTTTAAATAAATCAAATGTATTCGGTAATAACTTTCCTTTCCTGGATTTAGATATTTCGGTTTTAAACGGGAAACTACACTCTAAAATTTACGTCAAAAGGGACGAGTTTTCGTGCCCTATTGTTAATTTACCCTTTTTAGATGGTGATGTTCCTTTGGCACCATCTTACGGTGTTTCTATTTCACAAATTGTTCGCTATGCCCGTGTCTGTTGTGACGTTTTTGATTTTAACGAACGCAACCTATGTATTACTGGTAAATTATTAAACCAGGGATATCGTTACCATAAATTGCTTAAAACCTTTACTAAATTTTTCCATAGATATAAAGATTTGGTTTTGAAGTTTGGTTGTACCTGTAGAAAACTTACTTAAAACGGGATAGCACATCCTCATTTTTACGGAAATGTTGTTAACCGTGCCCGGAAATTTAGAAATGATCCATGTAAACTTGTTGTTCCTTTAAATAAACTTATTCTTAAAGGTTACCTATTTAACACTGTGATCAGATCATTGAATATTGTTTTAATTGGTATAAATATTGACTTTGTTATAAGTAAATTAAAAGCTAACTAAATATTACTAGCATGTTATATACAAATTCATTTTCATGGATCTACAATTGGTCGATACCTGTAACTTGGCATTGCACAAGGTCATGTTTTTCTCTGACTGTTTATGACGTCTTTACACTAAATCCATTGTATGTTGGATGTGTACGGATTGATTGATTAGTCTTAGAGGCATGATCTTTTTATTAGTTGTTAATGACTTTGAACAAGCTGTCAAATGACTGCAAGTACTTTCGGTTCTGTTCATTGTGTCTTTTTGTGTCGGGATGTATAAGTACCCGGCCACGTCCACTTTTATTTTTTGTCTATCTGATGAGTTAAGCCTTTTTCAACTGATTTTTATAGTTCGTTCTTATGTTTTACTGTTATACAACTGTCCCAGGTTAGGGGGAGGGTTGGGATCCCGCTAACATGTTTAACCCCGCCACATTATTTATGTATGTGTCTGTCCCAAGTCAGGAGCCTGTAATTCAGTGGTTGTCGTTTGTTTATGTGTTACATATTTGTTTTTCGTTCATTTTTTTAAATAAATAAGGCCGTTTGTTTTCTCGCTGGAATTGTTTTACATTGTTTTATCGGGGCTTTTTATAGCTGACTATATGCGGTATGGGCTTTGCTCATTGTCGAAGGCCGTACGGTGACCTATAATTGTCTATGTTTGTGTCATTGTGGTCTTTTGTGGAGTGGATAGTTGTCTCATTGACAATCATACCACATCTTCTTTTTTATACTGTTGTATATTTTCGAAATGGTATAGCATCGTCCATTTTATAATTCTTCATAAAAAAATCAGTAAACAACGTAAAAACTGTTTTGATTATCTGATTTATGATTGAAAATCACAAGAAATTGAATTTTGTATAATGATAAAAGAAATATACGTTGGGATATTTTTAGAAATTGATTACAGCTGCAAAGAAGGGTAATACAGAAGACTTAAAATTGTGTATAGAAAATAGAGCTGGTTTGGAATATAAAGATGTAAGTAGTAAACCATTAACGATGTAAAGTTATTTTTCAGAAATATGGTTATACAGAAAAGTGGCAGTATTTACTTTTAAATAACCACTACGTTTTCAATAACCACAACGACTGTCATTCAAGTGAGAAGTTTAGCTAGCTTTAAAACCAGTAAAGAGGAAAACGTAGAAAATTGTGGATTAAACCTGGTTTTATAGCTTGCTAGACCTCTTACTTGTATGACAGTGTCATGAAAATTACATTATATTGACAACGATGTGTAAACATAAGAAACAAACATAATATGTGAAATTGTAAAAAAAAAAAGGGGGGACAGCAAACCAAATAATTAAAAAAAAGATGTGGTGTGATTGCCAATGAGACATTACTTCAAAAGACCAAAATGACACAGACATTGACAATTATTGGTCACTGTACGGCCTTAAACAATGAGGAAAGCCCATACCGCATATTCAGCAGTGAAAGTTCCAAAATGACATAGATAAAACAGTTCAAACAATAAAACTAACGGCCTTATCTATGCTAAAAAAAATAACGAAACACAAATAGGAAATACATAACCAAACGACAACCACTGATTTACAGGATCCTAACTTGGTACAGGCACATGCTTAAATAATGTGTCGGGAGTAAACATGTTAACAGAATCCCAACCTTATCCTTTACTTGGAACAGTGGTGTAACAGTACAACATAAGAACGAACTATAAAAATCAGTTGCAAAATGCTAAACTTATCACGTGGTTTACTTTTACTTTACTGATAACAAAATCAATATTGATACCAATCAAAACAAATACCTTATCACACTTTACAAGGATCGTTTCTAAATTTCCGGACACGGAAAACAAAAACAGGTTACTGCGAACGTTATAATAAAATGATGGAACGTTAAAAAAAACAGTTTTCTTGAGAAGAATATATCTGGAAACAACAATTTTAAATCGAAAGGGAAACTTTTGTTCTTCCCTTCCTTTTCCATCAGACGAATAAAGCCTTTTCAACTGATTTTAATAGTTTACATAAGTGACCTATCAACATTAGCAATTCGTCAATACTGTAAGCATTAAGAAACTATTTCCATTGATTTTACAAAACTAGATACCAACAATAACAACTTGTTAGGTTTAAATGTGTTTTATGATTTTTTTTTTAATCTTAATCATCAATTTCGTCGTCTGTTGAAACCTTTAAGATTTTTCTCAGTACCGTTTTGCTTTTATAAAGGGACGTAACGACACTACTTACCGTGAATGAAATAATCCCCGCCTCCTTATATAACTTACATATTATGAAATATACACGGTCTTCACGCGGACGCTTTTAACCAATCATGTTCCTAGAAATGTATAGGATGTAAGATAAATACGTATGCAGGCGCTGCTCGAATGTTTCAACCGACCCTCATTGTCAATTACTAGATATAAGTCAGGATAAGAGGTAGACTTAACAGTATCTGTTGTATCCTTTACATCATGTTTGATAGGAAATATGCGGTCAACAAAGTCACCAAATTTTCAATTATTTAGTGAGAGAACATCATCTATATAGTAAAACTGCTAACTTCTTTTTCTCTTGCCACAAAGTTCCCGTACGAAGTTGTCATCATATGTATACATAACAACAGTTGAATATGAATATCAATTGTGTGATGAAAAACACGTCCTCCAAACGTTACAAATATGTTGTTAATCAAGAGAAATAAAGCATCTTGATAATGTGAGTTTCAGAGAGAAAAAAAATTTGAATCAGAGTGTCGTTTTACAAAAAGTAGGATTATCCCTTGCCATATTTGTGTCTATGTTGGCCATTTTTTGTTTTATGAAACTAATTAGGCCTGACTCATTCCATTTGTCTTTTACTTTGTAATGGGGACTGGATTTGATATTTTTTAGTTTTTGTCCGTATTTGCTTTCATGAAAACTATGATAGATAAAGGAAATTTTAAAACAGAAAATATCGGTATAATTACCTTCACAAATAAAGGCAACAGTAGCATACCGCTGTTCAAAACTCATAAATCCATTGGCAAAAAACAAAATCGGGGTATAAACAAACCAAAACCGAGGGAAACAAAATCTTCAAATGTGTCAACATGACTGCGATCGTAATTTGTTTCGATAAAGTTAGTGCCCCTCATTTATCTTTCTTTCCTAAACTTTTAAATAACTTTTTAAAACTGAATCATTAACATATAAAAAATAAAATCACAAAAATATCGAACTCAGAGGGAAAACTTTTCGGAAAGTCCACAATCACATGGCAAAACCAAATGACAAAACACATCAAAAACGAATAGACAAGAACTGTCATATTCTTGACTTGGTACAGACATTTTCAAATGTAAAAAAGTAAATTAAACCTGGTTTTACAGCGCTTAACCTCTCACGTTGATGACAGGGACAATTTAAGAGAACACAAAAACATCTATTTACAAACACATTCATTGATTCGCGTGTCTGACGTCAGAAAATTTTATACGTCACATATATTTGTCGTTCAATGTATATACAAACAATTCTGAAATTTCACAAGGGCAATGTTAGCATACAGGGTTAAAACAAAAGAATGTAAGAATTAATTTCAGAAATAGACCGAGATTTAAAATAGTCCAAAAGTTATATAGAATGTATAAGAATCCACAAATAGTTCATTCCACTACACGATTGAATAATTTCGACGTTTGTGGTTCAACGTATTTTTTAATTCATAATAGAAATATATCATAATGACATATAATAGAACAATATCATACTGACAGGATCTTTTAAAGTCTTTTTAAGAGTCACGTTATAAGAACCAACGAATCACAAAAGGTCGCATATACAAAACACACCAGCAAAAAATGAAAGATAATACAAACACATTGATGGCCGTACGGTGACCTATAGTTGTTAATGTTTGTGTCATTTTTGGTCTTTTGTGGATAGTTGTCTCATTGACAATCATACCATATCTTCTTTTTTATACATTGACGGGATGTCTAAGATATATTTTATCTTATCTATAGACATCTCCAAATAATCACACAATTTTTAATGTTAGTTGTATTATTCAAGGCTGGTGGACTTACAGCACTAATGTGGGCAGCTGCGGAAGGACATATAAAGGTCATACAAGTATTGCTTGACGTTGGATGTTACAAAGATGCTACAGATGTATGTAAGATATGAACGCACGGGGTTTGTCATACTGCTCTTAAATCAATAATATAATTTGTTTATGTTTCTTCGAAAAAATGTTTTTCATTTAGATAACATGTATAATTGATTTTCTTGTCAACTAATATCCTTTTTTTAGTTAGCCTATTATAATAGATACTTCGACCAACAAGTTTTAAGAGTGGCACCTTAAAATGCTGCATCTATTGATTAAAATATTTTGTATCTTTCTTAACAAACTTCATACTGAATGTAGCAGGAAGTTCCGTTTGAAGTTATGACAAATCGTTTTATTTGTTCGTTGTTCAAATAAAATATGAATATAAGTTTAATAACATTAACTGTATCAATTTTCCTGTTCCATATTCAAACCTCGACAATAAATATCTCTTCCCTCATGTTTTGGTCAAAAGAAAATGTGCAACACATTCAATTTCGACAAAACATATATCTTTCCTAATGCTTCTTTATTTGTCTGTGATAAATGAAAACAAATATGTTGAACTAATAATTATATTTGATTATAATTAGAAAATAAAGAGTCTTTGTGTAACATCATATCTAATTTTAGAGAGGTAAATTCATATCTAATGTTAGAGAACTATTTTTGCTTTATTAGTTTGACCATGCATGTTCAAAGGAAATAACTCAAACTTGTTTCCAGTAATGAAAATATATTGATTCTTTTCATTTAATTTTAGTCATTAGTTGTCAAAAATTTCGGTACAACTATTTATTTCAAGTCATGTGTGTTATGAAGGTAGATGTCACTGTTGTTATGTGGTATTTTATTTTTGTTGTGTGTGTGCTAATATCTACTTTTTACTTGATCCTGCTTTGATGTTCAGATTTGAAAATATCATTTTCATTATTAATTAGAAAATATTATATTTTTAATATTCAATCACAATCCAAATTCAGAACTGTTTTATGCATAAATGTTCATACTTGTTCATTTGTTCAGGGTTTGATTTCTGAAGAAAAATCCGATTTGCTGTAACTCTGATAGCCTCTTATTCAATGTAGACCACTGATTCATATGATATGAAAATTGTTTTACACAATAAAGTCCATTTTTTCCAAATAATGTTTACTATTTCAGATATATGGAAGGACAGCTTTAATGTGGGCTGCCAGAAATGGATACCTTCTGGCTT
Organism: Mytilus trossulus; assembly: GCF_036588685.1. Classification (NCBI taxonomy): domain Eukaryota; kingdom Metazoa; phylum Mollusca; class Bivalvia; order Mytilida; family Mytilidae; genus Mytilus; species Mytilus trossulus. The sequence continues at coordinate 67,999,536 of NC_086383.1, forward strand.
CACAAGTGTTATTTGACAACGGATGCAACAAAGAAGCCACAGACGTATGTTGGATATTATCGTGTCGGTATTTTAAAGTAATTCAACACCAAAATCACGTATTTTATCAACCTTTAAATAATTGGATCAAAATTAAATCTCGGTGAACTAAATTTGATTTACCATGCATTCTCTCACAAAATAAAATAGATTTCAAATAAAGGCAACTGTAGTATACCAATGTTCAAAACTCATAAATCGATAGAAAAAAAAAATCCGGGTCACGAACCAAAACCGAGGGAAACGCATTAAATATAAGAGGAGAATGACGACACAACTTTAAAATGTAACACACAGAGAACCGAACTAAGCATAAGACAAAATCCGATGAGAATTAAGTTTTTTTTTAAGTCCAAAAGTGTTGGAAAAGATATTATGCGAGACTATATCGACCGTTTCTATCATGTCTCGAGCCGATTACAGATAAAACGTATGATTCGGAACTAGGTATGGTTAAACTCTTTTTATGAGTGTCACTGACATGACTGATGAGTATTATGTAGACCTTACGCGCGTCTGGCGTACTAAATCATAATGCTGGTACCTTTGATAACTATTTACTGTATGTAAAAGGTTTTCAACTGTAAATAAAACATTTGGATAAAACCAATAGTTTTATATATGCAAAGAGCGACATAACTAATCAGCGAACCTCTATTATATTATAGCATCCACAAGTTTTACTTTATGGACACTCAGTAAAGTCACAAACAAGGCTATAAATAGTCAGGGACTATAAACAATATATATATTTACATGTTATATAATTGTTCATTGTGTAGACTATCAGTTTGACTGGTCTTTTTATTTAGTTTTGACCACCGATTTATATTCAATTTATACTGATAGAAGTCTAAAATTGAGAATGGAAATTGGGAATGTGCCAAAGAGACAACAACAAGACCATAGAACAGACAACAGCAGAAGGACAGGTCTTCAATGCAGCGAGAAATTTCCGCAAACGGAGGCGTCCTTCAGCTGGCCCCTTAACAAATATACATACTAGTCGAGTGATAATGTACGCCATACTAAACTCCAAATTGTACACAAGGAACTAAAATTAAAATTAAAATAAGACTAACAAAAGCCAGAGGCTCCTGACTTGATATATATATTTCAGATATATAAGCGGACAGCATTGTTGCTTGCTGCAGAGAGAGGAAACTTAGAAGCTACAAAACTGTTACTTAAAAATGGATGTAACATTGATGCTAAAGATGTATGTTAGATGAAAATGCTCAATCTGCTCACATTCCTCAAATATGAATCAATATAGCGCCATATCGTTCATCAGAAAAAAATAATGTAAAACAAATGATTGTTTAAATTATATAAATCACGAATATGCATAGTACTGAATCAGAAAATGTAACTAGTTTCACCAAAAATGTTATGCTCATGAAGAATCAACAATGAATCATTTCATCGTGAAAGTTTTATCCAACAGATTAACAAATACATCTTCGTCAGTAATAAGTTTTCGCCACATTCCCTTGAACGATTTTTCGATTTTGTTCTGATTTTAGAATAACGAAAGACTTTTTGAAAAGAGTTATATCTCTCTTTTCTAAATATCATTATTTCTTTGTAACCATTGACGATATCGACAAAAGGTTTGCTCAAATTTGTTAGCTAAATTGTAAGAATGCTTCAGTCAAAAATGAAGTCTAATTATTGTTATCTCTCTTTTCAAATTGCATAGGTCTACTTCTCTGATACAGTGTTACTTGATCCATTAGCAGGAAACTGAGGTCAAGGTCAGGTTCATGTTATTGATTTTGAACCAATTTTTATTTTTCCTCAGAAACTGTTACAGTAAACAATAAAAGGATTTTGCATGTGTAAGACCTAAGACATTAGAATTAACGTGAAGGGCATAGGTCGATTGAAAGTTCTAGATTTTGACCTTCCTGTAACCTTTTACTGTTTCATAATAAAACTATCAGGTCATTTGCATTAGGTATAGGGATATGGGTTTTTAGTCATCTCTTTACAGAAAGTTGTGAAAATATCAAAACAAAACTGATACGGATAAAAAAATGTCGAAATGTTCAAGCTTTATTTTATTCTTGGTTTTGTTCAGTTAATGCATACATACGATCTAAAAGTCAAGTAGTCCGTGCATTTTACTTAGTAGCTTTTAAAATAATTCAAGCAAGTATACTTTACTGTGGGTAAGTATTAGTTAGCCGTCAATATCTTGTAGACTAAAACTGAAGGTTATATTGATAATTTAGAATCTTCATAGAGGCTGTCGCACGAAGTTTGTGTTAATTTTATTTAGGTGTCATTTGTATATTAGAGTGAACTTCCATTCGTACAATTTTTCATTTCAAACAAGTCTATCGAATCAATGCGTTAATTGTCTCCCCAGAACAGATTCATAATTTCATCTTTACGAATAGAAATTTATTTAATTTAAAAAAATTCCAAAACAAAAATAGTTCCATGGACCGTGCAAAACCCTCATGGGTAGTAAAGGTCGTTAAACAAACTTTATGTTACTTTGTTTGATAAGAAGACAGATTATGTTTTTGCCTCATACTGTATATGTTTACTTTTCAAGTCGTATTAGGGCAATTCAATAGAAAACTAGTTTTCTATATTCTTTTAATTTAATGTCATTTATTCAGATGAATAACGCATGTTTCATTTCACATTTGTAGTCATTCTGCTGTCAAGAATACACTGTTTTAAGTTTTAAGAAGTTAATTGAGCAAGCTATTTGCAAAAGCATACATTTATTGTCAAGACAGAAATATGTGTCGCAAAAGCAAGACTTGCCGATTCTACATTCCGTCGGCGTCGTCGTCGATCGGCATCGTAAACAAATATCACTATATATGGTCCAAGTTTTAAAAATTAGATAACTTTCTAAATTATCTTCGATTTCAACAAAACTTTGTCATAAGTTTGTTTATGATAATAAAAGAGGGACGAAAGATACCAAAGGGACAGTCAAACTCGTAAATCTACCAGAAACTGACAACGCCATGGCTGAAAATGAAATAGACAAACAGAAAAACAATAGTGCACATGACACAACATAGAAAACTAAAGAATAAACAACACGAACCCCACCAAAAACTAGGGGTGATCTCAGGTGCTCCGGAAGGGTAAGCAGATCCTGCTCCACATGCGGCACCCGTCGTGTTGCTTATGTGATTACAAATCCGGTAAATAGTCTTATTCGGTAGGTCAAATTTATGAAAGGGAAGGGGATTGTAGTTATGACGTTAGGAACATATCCGAAATCATTTGTTAAACGGTTATTCCATAACGGTCAACCAACTCGTGATGGCGTCCGTAAATTTACGAAGGGATGATTTCAACTTCACCATTTAAAACTCTTGGTTTTATAGCTTCCTTCTGAGCAGTAACCCTCTATCAAGAAAATCATGATAGGAAATGCAAGCACGGGAATATCGTATCAATTGGGAGATATATACCCCGTATGCAGGTGCTGCTGGAATGTTGCTACTTAGAAATGGAAAGTTCACAATTGGAAAGCTGAAATCATCTCTTTTGTCGTAAAGTTTTGTCTTCAATCGACCCTCATTGTCAATTTATAGATGTAATTCAATATATGAAGCCGACTTAACTGTGTCTGTAGTATCCTTTATCTCCAATTCGATGGGAAAAAGTAAAATCACAAAAATACTGAACTCAGAGGAAAATCAATTTGGAAAGTCCATAATCACATGGCAAAATCAAAAAACAAAACGCATCAAAAACGAATGGACAAGAACTGTCATATTCCTGACTTGGTACAGGCATTTTCAAATGTAGAAAATGGTGGATTAAACCTGGATAGATGCGTTCCACATAGTCACCAAATTTTTGAATTGTTTAGTGAAAGAACGTCATCTATATAGCGGAAAGTAGAGTTAAGGGATATTGCTAACTTCTTATCTTTCTTCCTTAGAAGTTTCTGCATGAAGTCAGCCTCATAATAATAAAGAAACAAGTCGGCAAGTAGAGGGGCACAGTTTGTTCCCATTTGGATGCCGACAGTCTGTTGAAAAACACGTCCTCCGAACGTAACAAATACGTTGTCGATGAAGAAATCAAGCATCTTGATAATATCGGTTTCAGAGAATTTTTTGTTTGAATCAGAATGATTCTTTACAAAGTAGGATTTATCCCTCCCTAAGACAAGATACTTTTATCTACGTTGGCCATTCCTTTTTATGAAGCAAAGTAATACCAACTCTTTTAATTTGTCTTTTAGTTTGGAATGTTGAATACTTGTGTAAAGAGTAGAAAAGTCAAATGTTTTAATACTGTTACAAGATGAAGGAGAGTTAGATTGTATGTACTCTAAAGATCTTTGGAATTTTTAAGTATCCACATCTGATTCACGCCACCTCTAGAATAGACAATTTCACAATAACTTTGAAGCCCGTCTTTGATTGCTGATAAAATAGATGTTAATAATTTAGAAAGAGGTTTCGTGGAGCACTCGGAAGACCCAGAAATATACCGTTGTTTGTAAGGACACTTATGCAGTTTAGGTATCCAATACAGTGATTGAAGATCCGGTTCTTCATCTTTGGTTGAAATACCAAAGGAACAAAGAACAGACCTATGATTATCCAGGATTTCCTCTTTGGTAAGTGTCGTGAGGGTATATGTTGAGTTTCCAAGTGAATTGTCTATACCTAATTCGTTTATCAAGCAATTAGTGTAATGACTTTTGCTGACAAAAACGATGTTATTTGGGCTTTGTCTGCGGGGACAACAACATATTTATCATGGAGGTCGGATATGTGTTTAGAAACATTTGGGTCTTTAAAGATTGACGTAGCATGGGCATTGATGGACCCATTCAGTTTCTTAATTCTGATTTGTATTAACGACCTCACTGCCTTAATCCATCTCGCGCTTAGCCCATTGCCTGGCATAATCTTCGACTGAATACATCAACATTTTAAAGTTGTATTTCCAATTAATGGACTTAGTCTCACGATATTTCGGACCTTTCGATAACATATTTCGAAGAGAAGCGTTATTAACAATGTTAAGGTCACCGATAATAACGTGGCCAGCAGGAATATATGTGAATTGGGAACTAGCACAAGTGCAATCAGGAGGTGTAGACTTGAAGTCGTCAATATCGAGATCCTGCAAAACGCGTTTGTAATTGAAAATTTTAGTTGCAATAGGTTTGGTATAGGTATAAGAAATTATTGGTACAGACTGGTCTTTGAAATAAGGAGGTATTTTCGATTGAACTAATTTATGATAAGGAAATTGCCTAGGTTGACGCCATCGAGACCTTTGTTGGCAAAGAAAAGATTTAGAAAATATCTTTTCTCTTTTTCATCTTTTCCAATGCGAACTGGCATGAAAAGTCTGTGATTTGCAATATCCGAAATTATAGCTTGAAGTTTATATTATTCTGAATGAGGGTAAGATAGGAAGAAGAAGTGAATTCATTAAAAAAAAACTGTTTATCCGTATTTTACTTATAAATTGACTTAGTTTTCTCCGAGTTAACATTACATTCTCTCTGAGGTTAAGGTTTTTAAAATTTTAATAACTTGCTTCAACTATCCTGGATATGTACCAAATTTGGACGGAAGCTAGTTTATGATCAAAAGCTAGGATCTAGAAGAAAATTTTGTAAAAAGATATTTCTTGCTTTTTTGTACATTACTTATAAATGAAAATTATTTTTCTTCCAGTTAACATTACATAAAGTTTTTTTACCAAACTTGGACAAACGATTGTCTCCAGAGGAAATTTTTTAATATTTGTTTCCCCATTCAATGAATGTATGTTTATACTTTTTCATAAATCTATAGATTTGATTCCAAACTGTATTCATTTTTACAACCATAACTTGTTTCATACATTTCAAATGTATTATTTCCTTAACTGTTAATATATTATGTGCATTCCCCTATCACACTGAAAACATAGATAACAACACAAGACGGCGAGACACTGGGTTCCGTGGAACACTTACGAATATTTGTTTTTATATTGTGAATATGTTTATGTCGGGAAATCAAAGAAGCAGACACATTGTTTTGATTTATTTGCATTATTTGATTCCCTAAAGCCAAATACGTGTACATATTATGTGTATGTTCATATCTTTTTACACAGACGCGATGTAATGTTAGTTTCATATTATATTAATTTCAATTACCTAACATTGTTCAGAAAACTTATGTTATATTATTATAGACTGATGGTAATACAGCTTTACATTTGGCTACAGTGTCTGGAAATTTGCAGGTTACAAAATGGCTTGTAGAACATGGACGAATAAATCCTTTTATCAAGACAGACACGGTAACTTTATACATTACATATTTTGTCGGCATAGGGTTCCCTTTGAAGATGAATTAAATTTGTGCAGTAAAAAATAGACATCATTTAAATTAAATTTTATTAGTATTCCGAATTGACAATTTGTTAACAACTTTGAAGTATAAAGACACAATATCCAATCAAAGAGCAAACCCTACAGACATACCAAATATGACAAATGAAAACACTTGTGATCGCACACTATAAAACAAAAACTACTGAATATAGACTACACACAACTACGGATTCGACACATCAGCCAGGAAAACTACTACTCGTACACTATAGACAATGCAATTACTAATCCCTTAGCTTAGAAATAACATCTACTACTAAATTTAAATATAGAAGATATGCAACATTCAATAATATTCCTGTTCATACTCAAAATACAACGATACAACCATAACATATTTTGTCAATACAATACCGATACAATACTTATTTCAACTAGACTTTTTTATCACTTTTCTGTGGGAAGACCTATAAGTTTTCTTCTGATCATTATTATTAATATTATCATTAAATTTTTTTTCTTCTTCCAGCAAACCTTTTTCTTGCGGTATATTTTTTTTCGCAGAATGTTACTAAGATGTTTTAGAAATTATATCGAACAGTTATTGTGATTTTGATATTTATTTTGTTAAAAGGAACACTTTTTTATTGTAAATAGTTATCAAAGGTACCAGGATTATAATTTAGTACGCCAGACTTGCGTTTCGCCTACATACGACTCACCAGTGACGCTCATATCAAAATATTAATAAAACCAAACAAGTCCAAAGTTGAAGAGCCCTGAGGATCCAAAATTCCAAAAAAGTTGTGCCAAATACGGCTAAAGTTGTTATCTCTACAAACATTGTTTTTTTTTATTGTTATTTTAATTCCTTCGTAACCAAAACGAAAGATAACGACAAAATTCCTTTTCATATTTGTTTCGGCTGGTCCGTTAAAATCTTAAAAGAGCAATCTGCTTTTATCAATTGAATACATTAATTGTTCTAGATTGTTGTGCTGATATTTAGAGTTAAACCACATCTTACTGATGGAAGATATTATCTATCATTTGTTCATTTTAATATTACTTATTGGTGATGTTGTAATTAGAGGGACCAGGATTATAATTTAATACGCCAGACGCACGTTTCGTCTTCATAAGACTCATCAGTTACGCTCATTTCAAAATAGTTCTAAAGCCAAACAAGTACAAAGTTGCAGAGCATTGAGAACCTAAAATGATAAACAGTTGTGCAATACACGCTATAGATATAACAAGCACCAATCAAAATTGTTTTATGGAACTAAATACATCAGTTTACAATCAGAACATTTTAGATAAAGGCATCAACATTATCTAAAACACTGGTCTTATACTTAAGTTTCATTGTACAAAACACAATAAATTAATTATTAAGTATGGAATGTTGAACATTTTGTCCTGTCCGTTGGTCTGTTTATAGTTTTCGAGGACAGGGCATTGAATCAATCAAATTAAGGTCACCACTGAAGAAATTTTACGGTTGCCTTCATGAGCTGATTGCCCATTATGACAAAAGTGTGTAAAAAATTATATTTGATATTCTTCCTCAGGCATAATAACCTCCCATCATTACCGAACTGAACAAAGAAATAACACGACGGGTGGCGTATACGGTGCAGGAAGTGCATTCACTTCCGGATCACCTGATTTCACTCCTGGTTTTTAGTGGAGTTAATTATTTATAACTGTTGATGTAAATGTCCTTTTGTTTTGTGAGTCTTTGTTTACACCTTGGTTTTGATTGTTATTGTCTTTTTGTACTTCGGTCGACATTTTGGAAAAGCTCATATATATGTCAATGTTATTACAGCCTTTTCTGCGTTTAAGATGAGTGTTAACGGATAGAAAAAACACAGACTTCCTTCTGTTTAATAACTACAAATTAACAATAACAAGATGTGTCTGTATTCCAGGGTAAGACTCCATACGATATAGCAGCAGAACAACGGTCGCCGCATAAAGAAATAATGGAGTACTTACAGGTACATGCATGCTTAAACTAAAAATATATGACAGTCAATCCTATTCATTTGAAATGATAAAGTACATAAAACAAATAATTTAAACATACATTAATCAGGTGATTAATTATGTAGATCTACTTTGATTAGTTATCAAGGTTTAACTAATTAGTTGTTATACAAAACCTGCATTTTACAAACTTAAAGGATAAGATTGTATGAAACTCTCTGCATATGTACATTTACCGCAATTAGTAAATGTTTTTCATTATTTAACACCGATATAAAGATCGTTGGTACCGTACATTGTAAAAATATAATATTTATTTTGGTGAGAAAAAAAATTGCAATAGTATTATTTTGAACAAATGTAGGATGATACATCATGTGTTTTGCACAGTGTGTAAAAATGGCAGAACTATGTGTTAGATAAAGGCATCAGTAGTATACCGCTCTTCAATAGTCAAATCTCGATTTCTTCTAGAACTGTTTTGGCTAATAATTTGAATTAACACTTTAATCTTCATTGACAATTTCAATGATGTTTTAATTCTACGTTTTAAAAGGGAAATGTTATAACACAAGTTTACAAAGATATGAAATGAAATTCCCCACAATCAAGTCTTAAATAAGTAATCATTAATTTTTTAGACCGTTATGGCAAAACAAGATCAAGATGATAACCAGAAAACCTCTATACAGATGCAATCAACAGTTGAAGGTTATACTAACTTGTATTTTTCCGTTATATTTTATATAATGCTTAATACCACAAAACTCAAATCAAGTTGGAATTTGGGAACTTCACTTTCACTATTCCTGAGCTATGTCCTGTTATTACGTTGTAATCAAGCGGTGCTTCATCTGTGTCTCGTGTACACATTCCCATTTTTTCCATTTTCTTTACTTGCTAATTTATTGTTTTTACTATTTTTATAATTAGTTAAACTATGGTTTATTTTTACCAACTGTTCTGTTTAACACTGATCTTGACCATAATTATACAATAGTTTTATGAGGTCACAACGATTTAAATTCTTTTTAAAATGTCTTTTGGCCCTGAAAAGAGCCTATCCAGCAAAAGTTGTTTTCCTAACTCATCGGCTTTAATTCTGCGTTGTCAAGATTCCATTTCTTTTTGTCGACATGTATCCTTTCTGCTCAAAAAACTTTATTTGCCAACATCGATTCTTGTCAATTGTCAACTTAAGACATCTTTTGTGTCTTTCTTTATCTCTATAAACGAGATTTCTTTTATTTTATTCTAAAGGTTTAAGTATGTGAGTTTGCTTACTTATAAAAATGTCAGGGAAGACCGTTAAAAGTAGGTAGGGTCGAACTACCCAAAACGGAGCATTTCTACAAATAAAATAACAATTACTGTTTAGGCTTAATTTTGTTATTTATAATTTGACTGGTTATACTAAATTCAAAATCTTAAATATGAAAATAAAATCATTTTTAAAGTAATAATGCTGATTGATAAAACAAATACTCACCCTTTTGTTTGCAATTAAACAATTTCATTTTCAACTTGGAATCATCTATGGTGTTCTTGCTTAAATCTTCAATGCAGCGTTATTATAGTCCGATAAATAACATTCTTTAAACCATCATTCTTAAAATTGTTCTTGTAAAATTCTTTTTACGTTTGCTGCAATTCGTGAACGTCTGTAATCGTCATTGTCAGGAATTGTTTTTTTTCTATATATCTAAATCTTCACATATTTATGTAAGAGTTAAATGTCTACTTCTTCATCGCAAACATATAACGAACATCTTATTCCTTCTGTGTCATCATATTTCGTTGATAACATCAGTAGATGCTCTATTACAGTCGATGAGTTTAGCCCAACTTTTAGGAATTCCGTGATTTTTAGTAAGTGGTCTAACGGTGGGGAGAGTTTTATTGTTAGGCCCATACTTAGGGAATAATTTTACTGAATGTTATCAAATTATTTTCAATACAAAAAACAGTTAAAGTGGTAATAGTTTAAAACAGATATTTTATATAGTTTTTCAGTGTATCGTACATTGCAAAAATGATACCATAGTTTTTTGTTGAAACTCCCGGGCAACCCCACACGACCTTATGACCGGGACGTTCAACCATGTTGTATCTTTACTTAGTTTTCAATTTATCTTTTATGTGAACGGTACAGTATCATTTTAACTTTCAACTCCAGAATTATTTCGATAACTTAATTTTCATTTTAGATGACATAGTTCCGATTGCAATCAAATTAATGGCTGACAAAAACTCTGTTCCCTTATACCTTAAACTACTGGAATCAGGATCTGAGAAAAAAAGAGACATTCGATTAGTCGTTGTTGGTAAAAAGGGTTCTGGGAAAACATCATTACTGAAGAGATTGTTTAGCGAAGAGATGAGCATGATAAGAGATGTAACCAGTACAAATGGTATCGAAATACATAGAATAAGATGTAACGCAAACTCTGATGAAGGCATTTGGAACAAATTGGATGGTATTTATTGAAGCTAAACCATTTACTCATTATTCTCTAGAACAGAAACGTTGGAATATCTATGGGAGGGACAGCTTTCCATCTTGTTTCAAGTGAACATCAGAACAAAGGAATGCACATGTTTTAAGCCGTGAATCAAAAGACATTGTCTCATATTTCATTAAGGTCAAGTGCATCATTAACAGAGATTGTTTACAAACACTTTTTGGTTGATTGTGTATACCTGAATTTTAAAAAAATGAATAAAAATAGGTTTGGGTTTTTTTTTCATTTCAATTATAATCTATACTACTGTGCCTGCCCAAAGTCAGGAGCCTTTAATTCAGTGTTTGTTTGTCGTTCATTGTTTTGTACATAAATTAGGCCGTTGGTTTTTTCGTTTGAATTGTTTTACATTTGGCATTTCGGGGCCTTTTATAGCTGACTATGCGGTGTGGGCTTTGCAGAAGTCTGTACGGTGACCTTTAGTTGTTAATTTCTGTGTCAGTTGGGTCTCTTGTGGAGAGATGTCTTATTGGCAATCATAACACATCAACTTTCTTATATTTTAAAATTAAGAAGAACTCATTTTGAGTGTCGCTTCTCTTCCATCCAAAAATAAATTAATCATTATACCTGTTTGTCCTATAGGTACCATGTATAGTAGCATATGTTATGCTTATTCAGTTTTGGTTATTTTGTGAGGAAAATAAAGGCGTACATATGTTGTTTGTGTCGTCATCGGACGGACGTTTATGTCATTTAATAGACATTCGGTTTAGGACTGTTTAAAAAATTACACAGGACAATTATTTACGCGTTTTTCTGTATACTTTGATCATACATATACTATAAATAAAGTTACTATAAACTTCCTTCAACTGATGTTTGGTGTTATAGTTAACATTAAACCTAACTATTTAGGTTAAGATTTTAATCTTACCTAAAACTTGGGCTCATATCGTAAGACATACTTTGTAGACATACAAATGTTTTGTATGTCATGATGCAGCTGTTAGTTTGGATTCATTACTTGTCGTGACTTGATATCTTGGTTAAACTTGACCTTAAGCTATCAACGAAAATTACTATCATATAAAAAAATTAATGAATCAACAATGTTCCTTATCTAATATCGTATTGTTTCTACGTATCTGGTTTCCAATAACGATATAAGAAAAAAATATATTGATATAGAACTGTATAATTTTATTACAGGTACCAGTGAAGAAACTGACCTTCACGCAAGACTGTTAAAGCCATATGAGGAAACACTGAAAATCCATAGTGAAGAGACCATTGAAGTATTAATACAAGCAGCAGCCCAAGTTCCACCTCTTGTAGCCGCTGAACCTCAGGTCACACCTGTTCTATCCATTGAACCCCAGGTTACACCTCTAGTAACTAATGAATCTCAGTTCACACCTCCTGTAGCCAATGAGCATCATGTTACACCTAATATCGCCACTGAACCTCAGGTGACACATCTAGTATCTACTGAACCTCAAATTACACCAATTGCCACCATATCTTATGAACTACAACCAAATTCATCATTAGAACAAGCATATAGAGATATTGAAACAATGCTTAAATCTGAAGTTGATTTATATGACAAAGAGGAGTATGCCACATTATTGATGTGGGACTTTGCAGGAGATGAAGAATTTTACCACACACATCAAACATTTTTGTCTCCGGATGGAATTTATCTTGTTGTGGCAAAACTCAATGAGGCTGAGGACAAAAATGCACAAGGTAATGACACTTTATAACCTGTACAAAATCGCAACTTGTACACGACACATATTAATGTATCTATTGCTTTTTGTTTAAATATATGTAGCAATAGAAAATAGGGAAACGTTGTTTCTTTATTATTATGAGGCTGACTTCATACAGGAACTTCTTAGGTAGATAAAAAGTTATCAATATCCTTTAACTCTACTTTCCGCTATAAAGATGATGTTCTTTCGCTAAATAATTCAAAATTTGATGACTATGTTTTTCATTTTTAGCCATGGCGTTGTCTGTTTATTTTCGATTTATCAGTTTGACTGTCCCTCTGGTATCTTTCATCACTCTTTTTATACGACCGCAAAAATTTTGCGTCGTCGTCGTCGTTGAAAATGAAAAATTTAAACACAGTTTAAACACTTAAAGGAATGTTGTGATTGATTTTGGGAGTTTTTGTCTCAACAGTTGAGGAATAAGTGCCCAAAATAAGCATTTTTCTTGGTTTTCGCACAATAACTTTAGTTTAAGTAAATAGAAATCTATGAAATTGAAACACAAGGTGTATGACCATACAAGGAAGGTTGGGAATAAACTCATCATAGATATCAGGACTAATTTTTATTATATACGCCAGACGCGCGTTTCGTCTACAAAAGACTCATCAGTTACGCTCGAATCTAAAAACGATGAAAAGGCAAATTAAGTATGAAGTTGAAGAGCATTGAGGACCAAAATTCCTATAAGTTTTGCCAAATACAGCTAAGGTAATGATTGATTTTGGGAGTTTTGGTCCAAACAGTTTAGGAATTAGTGGCACAAAGGGATTAAAATTAGACTTTGTTTGATTTCATCAAAAATTAAAAAAAATGGAGTTCTTTGATATGCCGAAACTAACTGTTTATGTAGATTCTTTATTTTTGGTCCCGTTTTCAAATTACTCTACATTAAGGTCCAAAGGGTCCAATATTAAACTTTGTTTGATTTCAACAAAAATGAATCCTTGGGGTTCTTTGATATGCTGAATCTAAACATGTATTAAGATTTTTGCTTATAGGGCCAGTTTTCAAGTTGGTCCAAATCGTGGTCCATATTCAAAATTTGTTTGATATAAAAAAAATTGAATCCTTGGGGTTCTTTGATATGCTGAATCTAACCATGTATTTAGATTTTTGATTATAGGCCCAGTTTTCAAGTTGGTCCAAATCGGGGTCCAAAATTAAACTATGTTTGAATTCAACAAAAATTGAAAACGTGGGGTTCTTTGGTATATGCTGAATGATAAATCTGTTTTTATATTTTTTTATATTTGGGCCCGGTTATCAAATTGGTCCGCATTGATGTCTTAAGGGTCCAAAATTGAACTCATTTTGATTTCATCAAAATTGAATGCATGGGGTTCTTTGATATACTGAATCTAACCATGTATTTAGATTTTGGATATTGAACCATAATTGGTAAATGTTCAATTTAATTTTTTAAGTTTTTAAGTTTAAGTTCTTAGACCACATTCATTCTGTGTCAGAAACCTATGTTGTGTTAATTATTTAATCACAATCCAAATTCAGAGCTGTATCAAGCTTGAATGTTGTGTCCAGACTTGTCCCAACTGTTTAGAATTCGAAATCTGCGGCCGTAAAAAGCTAAGCCCTGTAGAGCATCTGGTTATCCCTGTTCTCGAAATTATTTTCAAAATTTTTGACTCAATCATAAACTATATATGCATTAGTATCATTCAAAATGCATGCCTAAAAAGTGATGATCGATGGTTTAGTTACCAAGTGTTTCGATATAAACGAGAAAACATAAATTGAAAATTATCGTATAATAAAAAGAGTGTAATAATGACCGAAAGACATATGTAACATAAAGAAGTATCCACATAAAGAAGTACTATTTATACACGTTGATAATCTAAAGAAATAACTCAAAGATACGTTCAGATACGTCCACGTATGAGATACGGATACGATACGTCTTTGAATGTCCCACTTCTATTAAGGCAAAAAAGATTGGGGGTGTATCTTGTTGCTCTGTTTTTTTATATTTTTTTTTACGTGAAACGATCATAGCAAAAAAAGCCGGATTGATAAATACCGAAGAACTATACAACCAAAGTCAACTTAAAGTAGTAGCTAAATCCATCGAAGATCAACTATGCCTGAGCGGTACGGAACCTTTGTTTCTTTATAATTTTTGAATTGATTAACGGAGAATAATAGATCTGTATTATGTTCATAAGAAAACAAAAACCTAAAATTAAAAAAAAATGCATGTATGAGTTTTTAAAATTTGTAAATATGTCCACTACTTTTAAACATCATATTTGTATATTGTTTCTATTGATTGTAGACTGTAGTTTTTATTTCATATACCATATGTATAAAAATAACTGTTTCAGGAAAGGTGAGCAGTATAAAGTCAAATTATTGAATATTTATGATAGGTTGTTATGTTTAACCAAATACGGTAATGCAAACAAATTATATGTGATATGTAGTGTATATAGTGTACATGTATGTGTTAAAGATTTCGTAAAGGTAATTACTATTCATGAAGTCAAAAATCTATTGTTTGGAAACAAAATTAAAGATAATCACGTGTCGTTAAACGTTACATTAGAAGTAAACAAAATTACCTTTTCAAACTTCTACAATGAGTATAAAAATAGCATCAATAAACGTAAATGGATTAAGAAATGTTAAAAAACGTACATTAGTTTTTAATTGGATTGTTTCACAAAACATAGATCTTGTCTGTTTACAAGAAACGCATTGTACACAGGACCAAACTTGGCTTTGGAGCAAAGAATGGAAAGAATATGGGGGTGGTGAAAGTTTTTGGAATTGTGGTACAAACGAATCGAGAGGTGTGGGAATTTTATTTAAAAAAGATTTTACGCTTAGCTTTGATATCTCAAGGATAGATGATAAAGGTAGAATGCAAATTGGTGAATTTAAAACTAACAGTGCGGTTTACCATATTTTTAATTTGTACACCCCAAATAAGGGTTCTGAAAGGAAACTTTTTTTTGAAAACCTGAAAAACTTTAAAAATGACTTGTATTCAGATGATGGAACGGATCATTATAATATTTTTTTAGGAGATTTTAATTGTGCGTTAGATAGAAAGTTAGATAGGTCCCCTTCACACCAACATGATGATACAGGCTTAAACGAGTTGAAAAATCTTCTATTGAATTTTGATTTATATGATATATGGTGATCTAAATTTCAAACAAATAGACGGTATAGTTTTCAAAGAGGCAATTCAAAATCACGAATAGATTATATTTTTTGTACGAAATCCCTTAGCTGCAAAATTTTAAACACACGTATAATCACATTTCCATTTAGTGATCATGACATAGTCACTTCAAAAATAAAATTAGATGACATTGAAAGAGGACCGGGAATGTGGATCATGAATCTAAATACAATTAAGACTGATGAATTTTCAAATGCATTTAAAACGTTTTGGGAAAATTGGGTTAAAAGCAAGAACCGATTCAATAGCATTCAAGACTGGTGGGATGTTACAAAATCAAAAATTAAATTTTTGACCATGGAAATTAGTCAAAAACTAAACCGTTTATCAAAACAAAATAATGTCATTGCTTTAGAAAAACAGCTTGAAAAATTGAAACTTCAATTAAACGAATCAAATAAATCATGTGACAAAATTTTAGAATTAGAAAATAAAATTAAGGAATATTATACTAAAAAAACAGTCTCCGCAAAAATTAGATCAAGAACTAAATGGGCAGAAGACGGGGAGAAGTCGACAAAATACTTTTTTAATTTAGAAAAGAAAAATGGGCAGAATAAACTATGGCAACGTGTAAAAACAGAAAACGGTGAGTATAAATGTGACATTGATTCAATCTTAAATGAACAAGTAAAATTTTATACTAAACTTTTTGCTACGGAAGGATGGGACAAAACAGCGGGCGAACAACTTTGTCAATTTATTGTAGACAAGGTAAGTAAGGAAGATCAAGAGATGTTAGATAGAGATATAAATATATCTGAAGTAGAAAAGGTACTGAAATTACTTAAACAAAACAAATCACCTGGCGAAGATGGTGTAATATCAGAATTTTATGTTTTATACTGGGATATAATAAAAGACGATTTCTTTAGTTTACTACAAGAAATTTTTAATGATACTATATTGAGTAACTCTCAACATAAGGGGGTCTTAACCTTATTACATAAAGGAGGGGAAAGAGAAAATATCAAAAATTGGAGACCACTAACGTTACTAAATTGTGATTATAAAATTATTGCAAAGATTCTATCTGAAAGACTTAAAATAGTATTGCCTAAAATTATTCATACCGATCAGAAGGGGTTTGTTAAAGGTAGAAATATAAGCGAGGCTAACCGAATGATTCAGGACATTATATAATATATATTGACAACGAAGATGAAGAAGGAATTATATTATTTTTGGATCAACAAAAAGCGTTTGATAGGGTTGAATGGGAATGGATAGATTTTGTATTGGAGAAATTTGAATTTGGCGGGAAATTTAGAGCATGGATAAAAATGCTATTATACAATGCTACAACGTGTATCAAAACTAATGGGTTTGTATCCAGATACTTTTCTATTACTCGCTCCGCTAGGCAAGGGTGTCCAATAGCGCCTCTCTTGTATATCATACAAGCTGAACCCATGGCATGTGCGATAAGGGGTGACATTAAAATCGAAGGATTAAAATTACCAGGAGGGGGAGGGAACTTTATAGAAACCAAATTATGCATGTTTGCAGATGACACCCAGGTATTTAATAAAAATAAAAAATCTGTAGAAAATACTTTTCAAATATTGTCCTTATACGAAAAAGCTTCGGGTTCTAAAATAAACTTTGACAAAACAAAAGGCTTACTATTAGGGGCTTCTAAAAGAAAACGATTTAAATTTGATAAAATCAAATGGATCACAGGCAATGTTAAAACATTAGGGGTTTGCCATGGTTATGAAATAGATGACGATGATATTTGGAGAAAAATAATAGAAAAAGTTAAAAATTGTACGCATGTATGGAAAAGTAGGAAGCTTACATTTAAAGGTAAAACACTTATAGTAAAAAATATGATACTTTCTCTTTGTTCTTACGAGATCGAAATACGAGGAATTCCGGATAAATACACTAAAGAGCTAAATAATATAATTTGGAACTTTATATGGGACGGAAAAGTTAACCAGGTAGATAGAAATGTCTGTTGTTTGGACGAAATAAAAGGGGGGATGGGAATGGTAAGTATAGATACGTTTATAAAAAGTAAACAAACAAAACTTGTATATCGTTTAATTCATGAGCCATTGGAAAGCTGGAATGCGATCGGTAAGTATTGGCTTCGGACATTTGACGAAAAATATAATGATGCTTTTTTTGTATGTAAATGTTCAAGTTTAAATGGTTTAGATATGAACCAACTACCACAAATTTATCAGAAAATTATAAACACGTGGTCAGGATTTATTCAAAATGTCGAAATACCTCCATATAAAAGTGCTATTTTAAATATGAGGATATTTGGAAACTCTTCTATTCGTTTCAAAAATAAGCCATTGTTCTACTCTTCTTTTTTAAAATGCGGTATCACAACTATCCAGGACATTTGGAATTTAGAAACTACGGATTTCATTAGCTGTAATGAAATTTATAGGAAGCTGATTGATCGGAGAAATTGTATTTCCGAATTTTCAAAAATTAAACAGGCAATTCCAAAAGATTTCGTGCAAATTTTGAAATCTTGCGGAAACCAGAATTTGCATGATCAAAGTAGATTAAACATATCAAATGACCTTGAGATCATTAACTTAAGGATGTACACCTCTGAGGAGCCAAAAATTTCTAGAATTAAACTTTTTTTCTTAACCTGATTTTTAGGTTTATAAGACTGTAACAAAACAATTGGTGAAGAAAAAATCATATGGTGGTGTGCTTCTTTTTTTTTGCTACGGCCCTTTGAAAATGCCCAATTTTGATGATTTTCTCACTTTTCATCGATTTTTACCTATTTTTGGGCTATTATCGTGAAAAAAATCACAGTTCCACAATTAAACTTTTTTTCATACTTTTCATACAGATGAAGTGGACCAATCTGAATAAATTTAACTTACAAAAACTATAGGTAGGTGTTAATATAAGAAAGTTTTATCATATTTTGATGCTTTTATGTGTAAAATTTACCATACTGCCAATTTTGTATTTTTATGATTTTTCTCATTTTAAAGAACAAAATGCATATTAATTCAACTTTTTTGTTATAAATGATTGAAAAAATACATATCTAAGAAATTAGAAAAGGCCAAAATGAGATGGGATGTATATTATTCTTGTAAAATCATTTTTTGTATCCCTCACCCATTTTCTCAAAATTTTGACTAAAAATACTGACTTGAATGGTCGTAAAATTTGAAAACTGGATTATTCAAAACCCGTTCATGGTAAATACACAATTTTTTCACAGAGTTATGTTTGATTATAATATTTTTAAAGTTCATTGATATTTTCCACTTCTATCATATGTTTTGGAAATAATTTAAGAACGAGATTTCAACGAGACTGAACGAGACTGAAAAGTCAGAAGAATACATCCTTAAACAACCAAAAAATCAAACCAGCGAAGTTAAAACTCAATTATATTCGTACGGTTTTAAATAAAGATGTATCTCCAAAATGTCAAATTAAGTAAAATATACCTTGGGAAAATATGTGGTCGGAATTAAAATATTTGAAAATTGAAAATAAAGTTAAAGAATTCCAATGGAAATCCATGCACAATATTTTATATACTGAAGAAAGATTAAAAAAAATGAAGATATCAAATTGAAAATGCCACATTTGTCAAAATGACAATAATATAGAAACCCTGCAACATTTATTTTTCAGTTGTAGTACATCACAGTTAATTTTAAAAAACCTCCAAGAAATACTTATCAAATCAAAAATAGGAATAAATAATCCTTTTGGTGAAAAGGAGGTTCTATTGGGCAAAAATACGGGAGAACCAAAAGATGATAATTTTTTAAACATAATTATTATATATTTTAAATGGACACTATGGAAAATTAGGAATTCAATAAAATTTAACATAACGCCTAAAACACCACAAGATATTTATAAGATTTGGAAACACAACTTGAAATATAATCTAAAATGTGTTCTTCTTTTGAAAGGCGTTGATACCATTGATAAGACAAAATTGGAGGCTGTCATAATGAAAATTTAGACATTTTATATAGTAAAATATAGCTTGAGTCAAAGTACATTTTTTATGGTTTATAGCATTAGAATAGTGATTGTATATAAGAAAATATGACAAAAAAGTAATAGCCTATCATGGTTATTTTAGTAAATGCACATATTCTATGTGGGTTATTTACTTACTATTTTGAAATTAAAGTATAGATCTGTTAGATGCTTCTAACATTATATGGATATATTTTTTTTTTACACCAAATGTAAATCCAAGGTTAAAAGTGGACTACTTTTTTATTGCCTTCTATTTCCCCTGGATAGATGGTTTCACTTTGTAAACAGGGACCCTTAGTCTGATCCTGGACGACTAAGGTAATTGTTCACAGGAAATATTTAGGAATAAAACGTTTATATGTCTTAAAAAAAAATTTAAAAAATTTAAAAAAAACCGGAGAATTTAAGTAAGGTTTTATAATTCATGTCTTTACCTAATCATTGACTCATTGATGATACCCTCGGGTACTAATAATTCACCAGGACTGGTATCGACCCAGTGATTGTCGATATGTTTTTGAGTCTGAAAAGGACGTTTGTATATCAAGTTTGTAGTTGCATTTCATCAACCGAAATAAGAGCACACCAGGTGTATATTTCATACATTAATTTTGTTGGTGGGGCTTACTCAGTCTTCCGTTTTTCTATGATGTGTTTTGTTTACTTTTGTTTGAGTTTTGGTCTTTTTCCTTTTTTGCCATTGCGTTTTCAGTATTTTTCTACTCTCTAAGGCCCGGAAACACAATTATAATACTGGTACCTTTGATAACTATCATTCTACCTTGATGTTGTTATCTTCAAATGTAGTCACTTGTGTTGACAATGTATTACTTGCAAATTGTTTTCATACGCCATCTAAATATATTTTATAACTCTTTCAAAAATTGTTTTCATTTTTGTTTTATGCCAAGAAGGGGAATAGCATTATATTATAAAAACTTATGGTAATTATTTTCAAAACATAGTAATACTTTGATCCAAACACGAGTATTTCGTACGATGTCCATATCTTAAGGTAGAGTTAATGTTGTACATATACTGTCAATGTATTTTTTGAGAAGCGCAGATGCTTTCTTCTGAATTTGTATCTATTATGTGAAAAAAATACGCGATGAATAAACTGTAATCTCAGGACATTTGTTTATTATCTTTCATGGTTCTAAAAACTATTTAACCTAAACATCTTAGCGCTAATAATACCAAAATGATTTTTTGATATGCTGAAGGAGGAACTTTCTTCCGAAAAAAAAAAAAAAAATAACGAAAATAAATTGTGTTTCCGTTAGGAGCATGGTGTTCTATGTTAACATACTATTGATGTATGTTGCCTTGCTTTGTATTGTTGACAGCTGTTAAAGTTCGATTATGTTATCTTCTTGTCCTTGAACATGCAAACTTCGTTACATTTAAATAAACCATTGTACTCTTTTATTATAGATTTATTTAGACTATGGATTGATTCAATACATTGCTACAGCAGACTTGAAGAGAACAAACATAATACTGATGACAGCAAGACACCATTAGATTATCTGAATCCACCAGTAGTTATTGTTGGCACTTGGAAAGATGCTGTGACCTCGGAATCAGAAGAGGTATAGAACTTGTAACTAAACGTTTTGTCTTCAATATTGAATACCAATTCTTATGTAATTCTAATGAAAATAAAACCTACATCTCAAATATGCCAAACCCAATATCTTATTAACTCATCTGATTTGCAAATTTAAAAGTTTTCCAGACAGGAGAATATAATCTCAGTCTTTTTGTTCTTAGACTCCTAACACTTAATATTGAGCTCTGTCAACAACAAATTAGATAATTTTCAATTTCTAATAAGCTGACCAGTTTGTTTTTCAAAAGACTAAACAATAACAAATTCCTTTAGATTGAAGATGTATGCAGGAAACATATTTTGATGTATACTGAAAATATGGCTGAAGATGAACGTAGACATGTAAGGAATGAAGTGTGTATTTCCAATACAGAAGATGATAACAGAATATTCCAGCAAATAAGACGTGACATTGTAAACTTAGCCAAAACAATGAGAACATGGAATGCAGTATATCCTTTGAAATTTATTCAACTGGAAAAAATTCTTCAGGAGAAGAAAAAGGAATTACCAATAATTGCCTTTCATGAACTTCAGCAAATATCTACAGAAACACCAAAGCCATTGAATGATGAGGAACTAATTCTGTATTTGAAATTTCATCACGAAATAAGAGCTTTGGTTTATTTTGAAGATCTTCCAGATTACATTATTTTAGATACACAATGGTTGTCTGATGCGTTTAAATGTATAGTTACTGCAAAGAAATTTCGAAATGTCAGCGTCACAAATCAAAAAAGATGGGAAGAATTTCACCGTAAAGGAAAATTACATAGTGAGGTTCTGGAAGATATATTTAAAAAAGAACAAAACATGTTATACAAATACAAGGACCATATCCTGAATATAATGGAGAAATTTGATATAATCATACGCCCAATCAAAGCAGACGGATGTCTTGGTGAGGAACAAACTTGTTATTATGTTCCTTGCATGATCAAAGCAGAACCAAAGTGTGACATTTATGAAATGTTTAATGTGACAGAAGATACATGCAAGAAATCGACCTGGTTATGTTTTAAATTTAGGTTTTTACCACCACATTTAATGCATCACTTGATTGCTTCACTGAGTCGGATGTATGATGTTGCAAGAATAGCTGTCTCTAAACACAAAAAAAAGGAAGTAGCGATTTTTAGAAGCACTGTGGTCTTTGAGTTACAGAAAAAATCAAGGTTAAGCAAATTACTTGTGATGAAATATCCAAATTTCATTCAGATTCAGGTTTTGGAATTTAGGAAACAAATTAAAACAAGTATGTACAAATACATTGCTGACTTCGTGACAGAAGAAATTATGAAGATAATACTTACAAGATTTAAGATGTCAAATGTCAAATGTGAGAAAATGTGGGAATGTGGCCTTACAAAACCTGACTTTGTGACAGGATCCAATGACTTTAGTGGAGAACAAATTAAAGAATATTACTGTGAGACGTGTACACAATCACACGAGTTCGTTGATGAATGGTCAGATGTACAAAATACAGTAGTAAGCGTAAGTGATATATTTTCTGGTACTTTTCTTCTTAGATTTTCACAAAAGGCAATACATGTATGAACATAATGCCTTTCTTAACAGTTATGTTTCTATATCAAATACCTCAGAAGAATATAAATTTGTATAATATCTAACTTGTATACATTTTCCTTGTTTTGGGAACCCTGCCTTTTATATATTCTTTATTATTGACCCACCGTTTAAGTTCGAATATGTAATTTCACTCAGTAGGATCACACCAATTGTGTGAAAAAACTACCATTTCTTGGTATACAATCTTCTATAAATGAATGTTTCTCTAGCTAACAGGAACTGCTGTTTCCTGCGGAGCACACGAATTAGACCACAGTTCTGATTGGATGAATGTACGATACTCTTTAGTTTTCCGTGCACATGCAGTGATTTGATAACAATTTGATTCGCTGGGTTGTTGTTTTTAATGGAGGTGCGTTAGAATTGTCTGAGGTTTGTTTACTTCTTATCCTCTTGACCTTCTCTTCTTTTCATAGGGTATAGCTTAAAAGGTATAAACTGCAAGCGAAAAAAATATCAGTATATATAGCAAAAAATCAAACAATGAACATATTTCTACTCAAAAATGATAGCTGTTTTTTTTATTTTAGTTGTCCGAGAGTTCCACAGATGATCAAGACTCTCAACATCATGAAGAAGGGACAAATCAAATTGATAGAACAGCCACAAAGGTAAGGAGCATACACACTTGTTTGATCTACATTACCTGTAAATTGTTTGAAGAGATCATTCAAAGCTGACAACGTAAAGAAATCCTTATTTTTCGAATTCGTAATAGACTTTTAGTTTTATTGTTTCTTTATTTTGATTGAATTCCTGAAAGTTCATATTGAATGTTCTGTAAACAATAAGTAAATACATGCATAGTAAGATATCCCATCAACATGGCTTCGCTCCTTTTGAAATCCATTAATTTGACTTTTTACTAATATTAATATTTTTCAATTGGATTTTTCATATCACATCTTTTTTATATTGTGGGATTTGAAAATTAGAAAAAAAAAAAAAAAGAAGAGGTGAACATTGGATTGATTAACTTTAAGTGATGGTTATTTTCTTATATGCAATGCAATATTATGTTAAATTTGTCTATAGTACTGAACAGGATAAAAATTTACTCGTGCTAAGTATTTCTATATTTAAAACAAAGATAAATTTTCACAAATTTTTGAAAAGTGCAAATTTAACAAAGACTTATAGGGGAAAATCAATGGTATCTGATTATTTATTAGTCCACACTATATTCTATTATGATGCGGCTTGATTTGGATTTTTCGAAAAAATGTTGTATGAATCGCTGTAGATGTCGTTTTACATTATACTTGATTTTTCTCAAACTATTAAACTGACAATGATAAAACTTATGAAATAACCAATATAACAAAAAGAAGATAAATCACATCAGGTTTACTCAACAAATTAAAATTCTGCACAATTTTTGAAAACTGCAAATTAAACAAAGACTAATAGGCCAGGTAAATCAATGATGGTATTACACCTTGAACCCAGTCCATCAACCAAGATGGCAGTCATTGTTCAAAAAAAGAACACGGGGTAACATACAGTTTTTTTTGCATATATCTCTGAAACTACAGCATTTAGATGATATCTTACATGGGGTAAACAAAATTTATAATCTCAATTTGAATCTGCCCTTAAATTTGCTGACGCATATGACAATCAGTTGTTGAGTTGCTGCCACTGAATTAGAAATTTAAGGAAATGTTGCAGTTTTTAATTTTTATTTTAAATATAATAGATAAAGATAAAAGAGGGACGAAATATACCAAAGGGACAGTCAAACTCATAACTCTAAAACAAAGTGACAACGCCATGGCTAAAAATGAAAAAGATAAAACAGAAAAACAATAATGCACATGACACAACATAGAAAACTAAAGAATAAACAACACGAACCCCACCAAAAACTAGGGGTGACCTCAGGTGCTCCGGAAGGGTAAGCAGATCCTGCTCCACATGCGGCACCCGTCGTGTTACTTATGTGATTGCAAATCCGGTAAAAAGTCTAATTCGGTAGGTCAAATTCATGAAAGAGAAGGGGATTGTAGTTACGACGTAAGGAACATATCCGATATCATTTGTGAAACGGTTATTCCATAACGGTCAACAAACTCGTGATGGCGTCCGTAAATAGTTATCAAAAGTACCAGGATTATAATTTTATACGCCAGAAGCGTTTCTTCTACATAAGACTCATCAATGACGCTCAGATCAAAATAGTTAAACAGCCAAACAAATACAAAGTTGAAGAGCATTGAGGACCCAAAATTCCAAAAAGTTGTGCCAAATACGGCTAAGGTAATCTACTCCTGGGGTAAGAAAATCCTTAGTTTTTCGAAAAATTCAAAGTTTTTTAAACAGAAAATTTATGAAAATGACCATACAATTGATATTAATGTCAACACCGAAGTGCTGACTACTGGGCTGGTGATACCCTCGGGGACGAAACGTCCACCAGCAGTACCATCGACCCAGTGGTGTAAATAGTTATCAAAAGTACCAGGATTATAATTTTATACGCCAGACGCGCGTAAAATTTACGAAGGGATGATTTCAACTTCATCATTTGGAACTCTTGGTTTAATAGCTTCCTTGTGAGCAGTAACCTTCTATCAAGAGAATCATGATAGGAAATGCAAGCACGGGAATATCGTATCAATTGAGAGATATATACCCCGTATGCAGCAAAATTGATCAGCAAAGTAAAATCTACAAATAGGTTCACCTGATCAGAATTGTCAATAAGGAAAAAGTAAAATCACAAAAATTCGGAACTCGGAGGAAAATCAATTCGGAAAGTCCATAATCACATGGCAAAATCAAATAACAAAACGAATCAAAACAGGAGTTATTGCCCTTTAAAGTAATTTCTAGACAGTTCTGTAAATTTTTGTAATCTTTTCCAAAATCTTCACCTCTTAAACTAATGTAGTAAATTAAACAAAACTTGGCCTAAATCATCCTAAGGGTACCTATTTTAAAATATGTATCCCATGACACCGTCCAGTAACCAAGACATAGGGGTTGATTGCAGTTTGGCTTATATCTCTGAAATTACAGTTTGAACTGATGTTATAACAAAGTAATATATGTAAACTTAACCCCTAATGGTTCTCCTTGAACTGATGTAATATCAAAGTAATACATGTAAACTTAACCCTTAATGGTTCTCCTTGAACTGATGTAATAACAAAGTAATACATATAAACGTAACCCCTAATGGTTCTCCCTCAACTGATGTAATAACAAAGTAATACATATAAACTTAACCCCTAATGGTTCTCCTTGAACTGATGTAATAAAAAAGTAATACATGTAAACTTAACCCCTAATGGTTCTCCTGGAACTGATGTAATAACAAAGTAATACATGTAAACTTAACCCCTAATGGTTCTCCTTGAACTGATGTAAAAACAAAGTAAATTAATACATGTAAACTTAACCCCTAAAGGTTCTCCTTGAACTGATATTATAACAAAGTAATACATGTAAACTTAACCCCTAATGGTTCTCCCTCAACTGATGTAATAACAAAGTAATACATGTAAACTTAACCCTTAATGGTTCTCCTTAAACTGATGTAAAAACAAAGTAATACATGTAAACTTAACCCCTAATGGTTCTCCTTGAACTGATGTTATAACAAAGTAATACATGTAAACTTAACCCCTGATGGTTCTCCCTCAACTGATGTAATAACAAAGTAATACATGTAAACTTAACCCCTAATGGTTCTCCTTGAACTGATGTAATAACAAAGTAATACATGTAAACTTAACCCCTAATGGGTCTCCTTGACCTGATGTAATACATGTAAACTTAACCCCTTATGGGTCTCCTTGAACTGATGTTATAACAAAGTAATACATGTAAACTTAACCCCTTATGGGTCTCCTTGAACTGATGTTATAACAAAGTAATACATGTTAACTTAACCCCTTATGGGTCTCCTTGAACTGATGTAATAACAAAGTAATACATGTAAACTTAACCCTTAATGGTTCTCCTTGAACTAATGTTATAACAAAGTAATACATGTAAACTTAACCCCTTATGGTTCTCCTTTACCTGATGTAATAACAAAGTAATACATGTAAACTTAACCCCTATTGATTCTCCTTGAACTGATGTAATAACAAAGTAATACATGTAAACTTAACCCCTATTGGTTCTCCTTGAACTGATGTAATAACAAAGTAACACATGTAAACTTAACCCCTAATGGTTCTCCATGAACTGATTTAATAACAAAGTAATACATGTAAACTTAACCCCTATTGGTTCTCCTTGACCTGATGTAATAACAAAGTAATACATGTAAACTTAACCCCTATTGGTTCTCCTTGACCTGATGTAATAACAAAGTAATACATGTAAACTTAACACCAAATGGTTCTCCTTGAACTGATTTAATAACAAAGTAATACATGTAAACTTAACCCCTATTGGTTCTCCTTGAACTGATGTAATAACAAAGTAATACATGTAAACTTAGTCCCTAATGGTTCTCCTTGAACTGATGTAATAAAAAAGTAACACATGTAAACTTAACCCCTAATGGTTCTCCTTGAACTGATGTAATAACAAAGTAAAACATGTAAACTTAACCCCTAATGGTTCTCCTTGAACTGATGTACCGGGGTAATAACAAAGTAATACATGTAAACTTAACCCCTAATGGTTCTCCTTGAACTGATGTAATAACAAAGTAATACATGTAAACTTAACCCCTAATGGTTCTCCTTGAACTGATGTAATAACAAAGTAATACATGTAAACTTAACCCCTAAAGGTTCTCCTTGAACTGATGTAATAACAAAGTAATACATGTAAACTTAACCCCTAATGTTCTCCTTGATCTGATGTAATAACAAAGTAATACATGTAAACTTAACACCAAATGGTTCTCCTTGATCTGATGTAATAACAAAGTAATACATGTAAACTTAACCCCTAATGGTTCTCCTTGAACTGATGTAATAACAAAGTAATACATGTAAACTTAACCCCTAATGGTTCTCCTTGAACTGATTTAATAACAAAGTAATACATGTAAACTTAAGCAAAAGTTTCAGATATATATATAAAAATAAAGAAGATGTGGTATGATTGCCAAAGACAACTCTCCACAAGATACCAAAATGACACAGAAATTAACAACCATGAATGAAACAAAAATATCATAATTGCAATCTGAATAAAAATACTGAACTTCTCAGTCATGTGTCATTTAAGTATTATCAGAAAATGGTATAGGCTAGGGCACTCATAATGCCATTTTTTGGTAGCCCCATATTATAAATTTACCAGGAAACAGTCTAAATGGTTTTTTTTCTTCTATAAAAAAATCAGGAATAACCTTTATACTGTCCTTAGCTCTGATCCTGAAATAATACATATGCCTATATTAAAAAATAAATAAACATATTGTTTGCTATGATGTTAAAATTTATCAAAATAAACTTGATTTGATTGTAGCCTTCCCCCTTTTTATATTCTTTTATTACCTGCTCTCAGTATCAAAGTCTGATGGTGTATAATGGAGATAGTTCTCTTCTATTGTAACCTCCCCCCTTTTTTATATATTTTTTTTACCTGCTCTCAGTATCAAAGTCTGATGGTGTATAATGGAGATAATTTTCTTCCATAATGTAACCTCCCCCCTTTTTTATATATTTTTTTTACCTGCTCTCAGTATCAAAGTTTGATGGTTTATAATGGAGATAGTTCTCTTCCATTGTAACCTCCCCCTTTTTTATATATTTTTTTTACCTGCTCTCTGTATCAAACTCTGATGGTGTATAATGGAGATAGTTCTCTTCTATTGTAACCTCCCCCCTTTTTTATATATTTTTTTACCTGCTCTCAGTATCAAAGTCTGATGGTGTATAATGGAGATAATTTTCTCCCATAATGTAACCTCCCCCCTGTTTTATATATTTTTTTTACCTGCTCTCAGTATCAAAGTTTGATGGTTTATAATGGAGATAGTTCTCTTCCATTGTAACCTCCCCCCTTTTTTATATATTTTTTTTACCTGCTCTCTGTATTAAAGTCTGATGGTGTATAATGGAGATAATTCTCTTCTATTGTTACCTCCCCCCTTTTTTTATATATTTTTTTTACCTGCTCTCAGTATCAAAGTTTGATGGTTTATAATGGAGATAGTTCTCTTCCATTGTAACCTCCCCCCTTTTTTATATATTTTTTTGTACCTGCTCTCAGTATCAAAGTCTGATGGTTTATAATGGAGATAGTTCTCTTCCGTTTTAACCTCCCCCTTTTTTATATTGTTTAATTACCTGCTCTCAGTATCAAAGTCTGATGGTGTATAGTGGAGATAGTTCTCTTCCATTGTAACCTCCCCCCTTTTATATATTTTTTTTACCTGCTCTCAGTATCAAAGTCTGATGGTTTATAATGGAGATAGTTCTCTTCCGTTGTAACCTCCCCCCTTTTTTATATTGTTTAATTACCTGCTCTCAGTATCAAAGTCTGATGGTGTATAATGGAGATAGTTCTCTTCTATTGTAACCTCCCCCCTTTTTTATATATTTTTTTTACCTGCTCTCAGTATCAAAGTCTGATGGTTTATAATGGAGATAGTTCTCTTCCGTTGTAACCTCCCCCCTTTTTTATATTGTTTAATTACCTGCTCTCAGTATCAAAGTCTGATGGTTTATAATGGAGATAATTCTCTTCCATTGTAGCCTCCCCCTTTTTTATATATTTTTTTACCTGCTTTCAGTATCAAAGTTTGATGGTGTATAATGGAGATAATTTTCTTCCATAATGTAACCTCCCCCCTTTTTTATAATTTTTTTTTACCTGCTCTCCGTATCAAAGTCTGATGGTGTATAATGGAGATAATTCTCTTCTATTGTAACCTCCCCCCTTTTTTATATATATTTTTTTACCTGCTCTCAGTATCAAAGTCTGATGGTTTATAATGGAGATAGTTCTCTTCATCTCTTATTTCCACTTTCCTTTTCTTTGTACCTGGGTCTTCAGTTGTCTGACATGGCCTCTTTTTACCAATCACAACATTGAAAGCATTCTGTGGAGGAAAAAAATTATGGATATTTTAAAATGAGGGGGAAAACCACAACAGCTAACACTAAAATGCAAATGTCAAAGAAAGACAGGAAAAAAACATTAGATGAGAAAAAAAATGATGAATGTGTCCATCTGAGATGATGCCTCTGCTTGTATATAAAGTTATGAAGGGACATAACTCAAGAACAGTAAAAGTGATGCTACAAAAAATTGTATATTTGTACTTGAACTGAGTTTTATAGAAATAAGCATTGAGTATAAGTTTCATAACATTTGGTTGAGGCTAACTTAAGTTAGAAAATGGAAATGAAACTTCTGTAGAGGAACATAACTCTAGAAATGTAAATGTGATTGCACCCACATTCAAACTTGATCTGTGTTTTGTGGTAATAAGCATTGTGTACAAGTTTCATGAAATTAGTTGATGATTACTTAAGTAAGACAATGGAAACCAATTTGGGACATACAGCCAGATACTAAATGGTAAAACCTAATGACCAAACAAGTGAAATTGGAAATAATAGAAAATTTGTCACATAGAATATGTACATTGATCAACAAGACAGTTTTGTTTTAGTTTTTTCTTTTTTTTACGCATTTTTTGGTTAATTTTGTCACAAATTGTATGATATAAAACAGAACAGGGTTTCGATGTCCCCAGCATTGCACATATTTTAAATCTTTAACTTTTTAAGTATCTTACAGATATGAAGGTTTGAGAGCAGATGATAATTTCCAATATAATCAATATTTTCAAGGGGCATAATAACTCTTTAAACAAATATTTGATCAGCACTGGGTTTTTTAAATATTTGTCCAAGACATTGCTGATAAAAAACTTTGATATAATTAGTTATCAAAAGTACCAGGAATATAATTTTATACGCCAGACGCGCGTTTCGTAATATATATAAATGTGAAAAAAAATCTGGCAAAAACTGTTGGTAGGGCTAACAATGCGATGTTCCATAAAATTGATATTTCAAAGGGACATAACTCTCTTGACAAGAATCATTACTCACTGTTAAGTCATCCTCATCTGCTGCATCTTGTTTGTTGACAGTTTCTCTGTATGCTGGAGTTGTCTCCCCTACCAACCTATTGACCTGCTGTTTTATCACTCCTTGATGGTAACCACGCTTCTTCTTCATCACGTCAAATGCTCTTGTTTTAGACGTGGCATTTACTTCAAATATTGTCTGAAATTGATATCATAACAGTAAATTCTAGGAATACATTTTTGATGATTCATTTCATTTTCTTCAGCAATATTTTATGTGGATTTAGGGAAGACAAGAATATGTCCACAGTACACAGATGCCCCACTCACACTATCAGTGGACTGTGAAATTGGGGTAAAAACTCTAATTTGGTATTAAAATTTGGAAGATCTTATTACAGGAAACATGTATACTAAGTTTGAAATTCATCAAAAACTACCTTGACCAAAAACTTTAACTCCAAAAAAGACAGACGGAGGGACAGACGAATGGAGGCACAAACCAGAAAACATAATGCTTTCTACTATCCTAGGCGGGGCATAAAAATATTTTCCTAGATTTCTATTTCGTTGTTTTCACTTCAAGACATTCCTTATGATCAAGAATCATTGTATGCTTCATTGTCTGTCAAAATTTTACCAAGCATTGTAACTCTTACTTCCAAATTTTTGTAGCCCTTATTTTAATAGTTTCTCTTCTGATAAAATGTGTTGTTGATTTTTTAGTTGTTTCGTAGCTGTCAAACTGATGAATAGTCATATACTCACTCCAGGGGCAGATCCAGTCATTTTAAAAAGGGGGGGTTCCAGCTTCATGCCCCTATTCAAATGCATTGATCGGCCAAAAAAAAGGGAGGGTTCCAACCCCCGGACCCCCCCCCCCCTGGATCCGTCAATGCAATCCTATCAATAACGGCTAACTAATAAATGTAAAACTATTGTATTAAACTAACTGTGTTGGCCTTGTATGACTTCAATGCATTTAACAACTGTAATCGTCCATCTTCTTTTATACTGTCAAAATCACCTGAAATAAAACGGAAAAAATCATATATACTGACAGTTATAATATCAATATATTTATATTCATTTGATTTTATGGGTACCAATTTTCGTGGATTGCGGAAAATATATGGATTTGTGATTTCATGGTTACCAATGTCTGCATACAATATGATAGAAAATTTGTAATTTATTGAACACTTGAATTCTTGTTCAACTTTACCAACGAAAATAGGTTTCCAACAAAAAAATAATGAATCCACAGTAGAATAGAAAATTTAAATGAAAAAGTGGAATGTGTAAAAGAGACAACCTGACAAAAGAGCAGAATACAGTCCTAAACCACCAATGGTTCCTCAATGCAGCTAGAAAATCATGCACACAGAAAGCTTTAGCTGGCCCATAAACAATAATGTATACAAATAAACATTTGGTTGGAAACATAGATGTACCAATGGGCTAATAAAAACTTTAGGTTGAAAAAAATTATACATCTAGGCCTAAAAGAATAAATTATAAAAAGACAAACAACTCCAAAACCATTATAAAGTAAACTCTGATCAAAACAAACCCCATCATAAAACCATTATTAAGTAAACTCTGATCAAAACAAAGTCCATCATAAAACCATTATAAAGTAAACTCTGATCAAAACAAACCCCATCATAAAACCATTATAAAGTAAACTCTGATCAAAACAAACCCCATCATAAAACCAGGGTGAACTCTGATCAAAACAAACCCCATCATAAAACCGTTATAAAGTTAACTCTGATCAAAACAAACCCCATCATAAAACCATTATAAAGTAAACTCTGATCAAAACAAACCTCATCATAAAACCATTATAAAGTAAACTCTGATCAAAACAAACCCCATCATAAAACCATTATAAAGTAAACTCTGATCAAAACAAACCCCATCATAAAACCATTATAAAGTAAACTCTGATCAAAACAAACCTCATCATAAAACCATTATAAAGTAAACTCTGATCAAAACAAAGCCCATCATAAAACCAGGGTGAACTCAGGTCCTCTGGATGGGAAATATAAATCTTACCCTATCTGGAGCAACTACTTGATTATTACCTGAACACCAGGTTTGACCCCAGATTTATTCATCTCTTTATAACGTTTATATCCTTACCAAAGACTAGATGAACCCCAGGCTTGACCCCAGATTTATTCATCTCTTTATAACGTTTATATACTTACCAAAGACTGGATGAACCCCAGGCTTGACCCCAGATTTATTCATCTCTTTATAACGTTTATATACTTACCAAAGACTGGATGAACTCCCGGTTTGACCCCAGATTTATTCATCTCTTTATAACGTTTAATTGACTCTGAAGCAGGTGCTTGTCGAGACTTGTTATATTTATTCAGTGCATTCTCAACCACCTTCTTCATGCTCTCCTGAAAAGAGAAATAAAGAACTGTAGAAAAATTAGGCAAATTGTACTCAAAGTACAGGTGATAAAGTAGATTTAAATGTGTTTTTGGAATTCTAACTAAAAAGGTTTAGAAGATAGGAAGTCTGAAGAACAATAAGTTTATTTCTATCTAATCTTAGTTTTTTCTTTTATTTTGACCTTTTGTTGTATCAAATCAATGAGTTTTCTTTCAGCCCCTTAAATATCAAATAACACATTCTTCGTGCAAAATTACATAAAATTTGTCATACAAACTAAGAAAAAAAGTAAAAAAACTCTCCATTTAATTACTATACAAAGAAAGATAACTCTTACTAGTTCTGCCATTTCTGTATGCCAGATTCTTGTTTTTTCTGCCATGTCATCAATAACATCCTGAGGTACCAAGCCATAAAAACCATCATCATCTGGAAAAACATATATCATAATTTTCATATAGTTTTTCATATAATTTTATATTATATGGTGTAGATAGATTAAGGGGAGAGCAGAAAAGGTTTATGGACAAATAAAACTGGTTAAACCCTTTGTGCCAACACCAAGTCAAGAGATCAAGCCATGGACTGTGTTGTTTGTCACTATTTGTGCGTCTGCTATTTTAGGAGAAGTCAGTTCTTCATGTGATCCAGTACTTGTGTGATTTTTGTTAATCTGTATACTTAATGAAAAGCTTAAACGTCTAAAAAGAAAAACTTTTACTTCAGGTTTTCAACAAAATAACATAAATCTACAAATTTACAATAAAAATCATAATCTTTCAATCAGTTTAATTGAAGACTGGAGGTGGCATGTCAGTTAACTGCTAGTAGTCTGTTGTTATTTATGTATTATTGTCATTTTGTTTATTTTCTTTGGTTACATCTTCTGACATCAGACTTAGACTTCTCTTGAATTGAATTTTAAATGTGCGTATTGTTATGCACTTACTTTTCTACATTGGCTAGAGGTATAGAGGGAGGGTTGAGATCTCATTAACATGTTTAACCCAGCCGCATTTTTGCACCTGTCCCAAGTCAGGAGCCTCTGGCCTTTGTTAGTCATGTATTATTCTAATTTTAGTTTCTTGTGTACAAATAGTGAAATTAGTATGGCGTTCATTATCAGAGAACTAGTATATATTTGTTTATGGGCCAGCTGAGGGACACCTCTGGGTACGGGAATTTCTCTACATTGAAGAACTGTTGGTGACTTTCTGCTGTTGTTTTTTCTATGGTCGGGTTGATGTCTCTTTGACACATTCCCCATTTCCATTCTCATTTTTATATTATTTTTTTATTTTAACGTTTAGTTAAGACAATGAATTTGTAAAGTATCAAAAATCAATGGTTTGGATCATTAT
The DNA here is from genome assembly GCF_036588685.1 of Mytilus trossulus. Lineage (NCBI taxonomy): Eukaryota > Metazoa > Mollusca > Bivalvia > Mytilida > Mytilidae > Mytilus > Mytilus trossulus. The sequence continues at coordinate 68,034,370 of NC_086383.1, forward strand.
ATCTTTGACAGACTGAACTATATTCTCTAGATATGAGAAGATGTGATATGAGTGCCAATGAGACATTTCTATATCCAATAATTCTTTGTAAAAGTTAACCAGCTTAGGTCAATGGATGGCCTTCAACAAGAAGCCTAGCCTCACACCAACAGCAATTGATATGTATTTGAAAAGGCCCAATCATTTCTAGACTGTGTAAAAATATTCAAACAGCAAATCCAAACTGTTTAATCTATATAAAAAACGAGACACATCAATAAACGAATGTCACTGAACATCAGGGTCCTAACTTATGACAAATATATCTTATATTTGCAGTTTCAATTGAAAAGACATGATTTTTTCATTCGAACAATTTTTCAGTGAAGAATATTAACATGATAAAGTACTATACATTTCATTTCATAAGTGCAAATAATGAGCAATAAAAAATACGGGTAATTGATATCTGATATGTGCAGTACATAGTTATCAAATGTACCAGGCTTATAACTTGATACGCCAGGCGCGCATTTCGTCTACAAAAGACTCATAAGTGACGCTCAGATAAAAATAGGTAAACAGCCAAGAGAGTATAAAGTTGAAGACCATTAAGGACCCTAAATTTCAAAACGTTGTGCCAAATACGGCTAAGGAAACTTAGGCCTGTGTTAAAAAAAAGTCCTTAATATTTCGAATAATTCATACTTTTGCAAACAGTCATGTCAGTAAATTTATCCAAACAAAATGACCATATTAATGATATGCATGTCACTACCCTCGGAGGCGAAACAAAACTGTTTGCATATGTTTTCCCTTGAGACCCAAACATTAATCTTCCATTATTTTTTTTTCATTCTCCAAAACTTGCAATAATTTATGCGCGCAATAGTTGCTGAATTAACAGGACCCCAATTATATTCCTTTAAATCAAAGGAGTAGGTCCGGGAAGACCCTTTTTTGGCCCCAAAATATGGCAGTTTTACAAAATTGTTAAAATGTAAACTTTTAGTTATTTATTGGATAGTAAAATGGTTCCGCTACATAAATATGGGCTGTTTTTCACAATACAATGCACATATATTGGGTACTAGCACCATAAAGTCATGCTAAATTACTGAAATCTTAACAATTCCAGCATTTTACTTAAATTTTAGAAGGTTTCCGTGTAAAACGGAAGTGGCCGCATTCGTGTTCATCCAAAATATTGAAATGGAAGTTGTATTTGATGATAATACATAACATATATAAAGGTTGAGGATGAACACGGATGCGGCCACTTTCTTTTTTGACCAAAACCCTCTGAAAAGAGATTTTTTTTCGCATATTTGGTAGATTTTTCATATTTGAGCTTGAATCGGTTCGTTTTTAATGACGAATTAAGTTAAAACTTTCACATAAATTAATCGAAACATATAAAATAGACCCTTAAGGGTTTAAAAAGTGGCCAAAATCTTTCGTCAGATGAAACTGAAATTTGAGGCCAAAATTGGTCCTTACCGGACCTACTCCTTTCTAGTCAAGTGGTTTTTTTTTCTTCACTTTCAAAATTGTTCTTTTCAAGGACACAATACTAAGAAAATTTGAACAAGAGATGCATCATGACAAAAGGGAATGAACAGATTGTGATAGTAATTTCAACACTAAAAAGTAAAATAACAAAAATACCGAACTCCGATGAAAAATTTATAAACAAAATGTGTCTCAACAAATGGCAAAATCAAAAGCACAATTACTTCAAACAAATGGAAATCAACATTACTGTCATATTCCTGACTTAGTACAGGCATTTTCCTATGTAAAAATGATGGATAAAGCCAGGTTTTATAGCTAGCTAAACTGCTAATTTGTATGACAGTCGCATACATTTGTCATTATCTAAGTGTTGCAACCAATGCATTAATCTCTGGAAACACCCTGGTGGGCGGACAGCACAGGACATAAAAAACAGTGACGTGTTTTTGTAATCAATATGTAGTCTTGAAATTCATATAATTATTTTTATAATACTAGTCCAAATAATTATCATGATCATGACGGTATTGAAAGGTTAATTTTTAATAAATGCTGTGGCGGCGTCCAAATAATGTGTACTCTATCCATGTAAAATGGAAACTCAAACTCGTTTAAATAAAATACCAATCTTAAAATGATGACAAATTATATTACATCCACAATAACAGAAAAGATTTTCTTATTGTAGGTGCGAGTCCGTCTCACAACTGATTTGACAGCATTATCAAAAGTACATGAGTCATCACGAACATGCAGTTTGAGAGGGGTATGTTTTATTATAACATATTTCATTTATTCCCATCTGTATATTACATATTGGTAAATAACTAATAAACAAACTTCAAGTACCCACAAAGCGGTTTGTTTTTGTACTAGCTAACAAATGCGAAAAGAATGTGTTGGACGTATGACGTCAATGCTACAACAAAGTTTTTTTTAAAGGAAACTATACATTCTGCTGACTACAGGTCAACGCACTCCATATGGAGTCATATAGTAAACAGGCATCTCATAACCACATCACAGCTTAAGGCCTCTTCTAAACATTTTATGGTCACTACTATGTATTGGTTACCTTAGCTACCTCAACAAATGTAAACTTTCACTTCAGCACTAGCTCTAGTATTGATATACAACTAATTACCCTTAACTAGTTACTTATACTTATCAAAGGTACCAGGATAATAATTTAGTACGCCAGACGCGAGTTGCGTCTACATAAGATTCATCAGTGACGCTCAAATCAAAATATTTATGAAGCAAAACAAGTACAAAGTTGAGGAGCATTGAGGATCCAAAATTCCATGAAATTGTGCCAAATACGGCTAAGGTAAATTATTCCTGGAATAAGAAAATCCTTAGTTTTTCAAAAAAGTTCAAAGTTTTGTATACAGGAAATTTATAAAAATGACCACATTATTGATATTCATGTCAAAACCGAAGTGTTGACTACTGGGCTGGTGATAACCTCGGGGACGAAACGTCCACCAGCAGTGGCATCGACCCATAAGACTCATCAGTGACGCTCAAATCAAAATATTTATGAAGCCAAACAAGTACAAAGTTGAAGAGCATTGAGGAACCAAAATTCCAAAAAGTTGTGCCAAATACGGCTTATTTCCAAAAGGTTGTGCTAAATACTTAACTACTAACAAAGAAATTGTCAGTATCTATAATATTAAAATAAAACATGTGAAAATAGTGAAGTTAACCATTTTTGTGTTTAAAAGTTTAAAGATATTTTAGATACATTTCGTGTTTTTGATAGCATATTGGATTCGGTTTAATGTTTTGGCTTTTCATTTCTTTATACTTCACTGCGATACAACCCTAATAAACAGTAGTTGTCCTATTCAATCAAATGGTCGTTTGAAATATCTGATTGTAAATTTATTTGCTGCAACTCATTTAAACATTCTTCTCTAATGCGATTGGTAAAAAACTTGGTTTTTTTTCTATGGTCGAGTTGTTGTCTTTTTGATACATTCCCCATTTCCATTCTCAATTTTAGATATACAATGTACTTACTTAATGTATGGTGAGATGATTGAAGCGGGTAATTTTCTCCTTAATAGTTTATGTTTACTTTTAGGCCTCCTTAATAACAGACATTTTCTTGTACTGTTACGAATCGCAGTGTATGATCAAACCCACGAACGCTTGGTGTCAAATTTATTTAATTGATAAATACAACAACAGTTACTCTCATCTTGGTGATATTTTTTCATTAAAAAAATAAGATTTTTTTTAATATACTGCAGACATTTACCCAAAGGAATGTATATAAGTGTATTGACTGTAATACCTGTACTTTCCAAATTTAGATATTTCAGTTTCAAACAGTTTTACACACACAAAAAACGACAAAAGATACATTTTTCCTTTCCCTACTCGTTAATTTTCTATTTTGCTGGTGATTTTCCTTATTCCCCATCGTATGGTATTTATATATTGTATGACCATATATTTGGTAGTTAACATCATTCTCCTAACATGAATCCGGTCATACAGGCACATACATGTGTACTATGAACATCAAAATTATTCCATTTGTCAGTAAATACTGTTCTAGCACCTGTGGAGGAAGTTTTATCTAGCCCCAATTGTATAGTTTAATTGTTGACATTCACCCCACATGTACCAAGTGTTAGATTAGTTTTATTCATATTACAGAACTTTCATGGTATTCCTAATCGGAAGATTTTATGACGAAGTAGTTTACTTAACGACAAAATTATTTTTTTCATTTACATGTACCTGTGTAGAATATGAAACCGGTATATTTTGGGTAATGGAATCCTGGCAAGGTCTGTCATTTAGGATTTACCTGACCTCGACCTCATTTCATCGATCAGCATTCAAGGTTAACTATAGGTGTCATACCACCAATTACAACTGACACATTCGGAAAATTACATCTGTAACAAACAAAAACTTTACAAGCAGAATCAACTACAATAAGTTCCAACTATGAACGGCTTCAAAAGCTGCACAAAATACCTTACACATATAGATTTATTTCGTCTTCAAGCCACTGTTCCACTTCTAAAATGTCGATTCAAACTTACCAGTACACTTGGTTCAACCAAAACCCTGATAATAAATTGTCAAAATAAGACCTTTGAAAATAGTGGAATTAATCATTTAGGAGTGTCAAAAATGCATTGGATGTACTTGATAACTTGCATGCTTATATTGGTGATTTGGAATCTAGTAAAAGTTTGCATTGTTTGCCCTATATACCCATTTGCCTTATATTTTTATAAAGAAAATATTTACACACGTTATTAAATGGACTTTAAACAAGTCAAGAAGTGAATATATATGTTTAAACTCTTTTATGTCATTTTTTTATTAAAAACAAACTTTTATTTTTTTACTAGAGAACATTTCTGCTCGGCCATCGATCACTTTGGAGATTCGGTTTATCGTTAAGTTATCGGAATTTCAATGGGAACTTACTGTGCATCATAATTCGGGCATGTTTCTGTATTGTTATGAGTTACAATCTATGACTAAATCAGCAAAGACCCATCAAAACAACATTTGATACAAAAAATTGATAAAACTTTTAGATATTTGGATTTTATAATGGCTTTCAATAATGACGACTTCAGTATGCACACTAAAGAGATTTATCCTGCTGAACAGACTTAAAATAAAGCTAATACTGTAAATTCAGAAATTATTGCGAGGTTTTTATTATTGCGAATAATGCGACTGAGTTGTAAACGCAATAATTAAAACTCGCATTTTGTGATATTTTAACTGGATTAAGCATGATTTTTCTCAAAATCGTAAAAATTAAAATCGCATTTAAGTGTAAAATGACAAAATTGCAATAATAAATGCACGCATTAATTACTGAATTTACAGTACTAACAATATATACTGCCCTTTCCTGAGTCTTGATATATATATATATATCTAACGGACAGCCTAATACTTTCTATTATTACCTATTTTGACATCGGACTCGGCCTTCTTTGAAACTTAGTTTTACTGTACGTAAAACTTAGTTTTAGTGTACGTATTGTTTTGTGTTTGTGTTTTCTACATTGGCTAGAGGGTAGGGGGATCTCACAAAACATGTTTGACCCGACGCATTTTTGCACCTGTCCCAAGTCACTACCCTCTGGCCTTTGTTAGTCTTTTATGATATTTTAATTGATTTATACTGTTTGGAGTTTAGTACGGCCTCTATTTTCACTGAAATACACATTTTCGTTTAGTGCCAGATGAGGCACGCCTTCGGGTGCAGGATTTTTCGCTATGTTAAAGACCCTATTTTTCACTCTTAAAATTTGACACATTGTGGTCGATGGACAAAAAGTGATAGCAAAAGCTCATAGTGACTTCTAACATACTTTGATTGTTCAACCCTGTATGCCAACATTGCTCATGCGAAATTTATAATTTGTTTGTATATACATTGAACGACAAATGTAAGTGACTTTTAAAATTTTCTGACGCTAGTTAATGAATGTGTTTGTAGATGGATGTTTGTTGTGTTCTGTTATGTTGTTCCTTTTAAAATTGTTACACGATGATGACTCCTGTACCCATATTTTGACTATTTTAATTATCATGTCTGTTTAGTTCACGCATCATTGTAAATATCACGGAATTTGATGAAGCTGTCATCAAAGTGAGAGGTTTAGCGTTTTAAACCCAGGTTTACTCCACCATTTTCTACATTTGAAAACGCCTGTACCGAGTAAGGATTATGACAGTGCTTGTCTATTCGTTTTTTATGTGTTTTGTCATTTGATTTTGCCATGTGATTATGGACTTTCCGATTGGATTCTCCTCTGAGTTCAGTATTTTTGTGATTTTACTTTTCCCTATTTCTTTTTTCAATTTAACTGATTAAAATCAATCTTCTTTTCAAAAAGTCACTATGAGCCTTTGCCATCACTTTCTGTCCATCGACCACAATTTTAACTCATCTGGACCTAGTGTTATCATTAAAAGAGGGACGAAAGATACTAGGGGGACAGTCAAACTCATAAATCGAAAATAAACTGACAACGCCTGGCTAAAAATGAAAAAGACAAACAGACAAACAATAGAACACATGACGCAAAATAGAACACTCAAGAATAAGCAATACGAACCTCACTAAAAACTAGGGATGATCTCAGGTGGTCCAGAAGGGTAAGCAGATATTAAAGGTTCGTCGTCCTTTATTTATACATTCTTTTAGAACTTGACCATAAAGCATGTCATGGTTGTTTATAGGTATTTATGGGACTTTTGGATGTGATATGTTTTATCTTGACGAATCTAATTTGTTATTATCGAAAAATAAAGGTAATTTGGAAATATTTATTTGATATTTTTACTGTTGCTTTTACTGAGCCATTTTTTAGTCTTGTGTAGACAAAATGGCAGTTCGTTGTACTTGGTTGATATTCAACAACAAATTAATAGTGCATATTTTTTTAATCGTTAGAGCGATTCTAGTTATTCTTTTTTTTTCAGTTGACCAAGGAAGAAAACAATTTCACAAAGATGGGGATGATTGTCTTGAATATTCTGACTGATGTTTTATATGATCTATTGAGGCCAGATAGACCACACCTGCCTCATAGGTCTGAATGTGATATAGCATACTTGTACCGTAATCTCAGGACACTTAATAAAAATATCCCAAATAATAGATGGGGTGGTGAATGGCAAGATATTCAGAATACAGACATATCTATCGGAGATGATATTGAACGCATTAGGCTTACGAGAAATGAACTACAGCACTCTAAGACATTTAATCTCCTTGATACACGTTTTAACGAGTTGATTAATGTTATAGTTGATCTTTTGAAAAGATTTGATCAACATAATAAACCTTCGAGACTGTATACAGATCAGCTAAATGACATTTTGGCTAAAACTGTTTCAATGGAGGATGTTAAGTTAGTTGAAAGTGAAACTGATGTAAGATTAGGTAAATGCTTCAAACATATTTTTTATTGCAGCTTTAGCTTCTTGTCCAAATTGCAAGAATTTAAGATTGAGCAATGCGTTGCGTTATTCTTTCTTTCGAAAAGTTTGCAATATGTTGTTATATTAAAAAAAAATGGTCAAAAAGGAATCCAGCATAGGATATTTTTTGCCAATTATCCTGTCATTTGACAACCAGCTAAGCTAAAATACTGTTAATGTTAACATACGAATTAGAATTCTTGAGAAATTAATGTCTTGCTTGCATATCAATTATCAAAAAACAAGTCCACAAGAAGACGGGGCCGTCGGTTCCCATCTCGGTTCCAATAAGAAATATTACTGTCGGTTGCCAAGTGGTTTACAAATTGAATGTAACTATCATTTTTTTCTCTTGTTAATCAAGTATTTTAGTGCTGAGCGCTTAAGAAAAATTCACCTAATCAGATTATTCAAGTATCGTTTGATCCATTATCCAAATAATAAATGCATGCATGCGATATTTAAAGTCATTATATAATATATCATGGTATTGATGTTTTATTCTATTTTCAGAAATAGCTCTTGAAGTTGATATTGAACAACCAACATACATTCCATCACGCAGGAAAAGAAAATCATCATCTTCATAATTTGTTTATATGTTGTACCGTGAATTACATATGTAAATTGAATGTAAAACAAATACAGGAGATAGAAACAGATTTGCAGGTGATCAATCCTAAGACAAAAGTTAGCATGTTTTTATACAAACACTACGTGATGCTGCTAAAAAAAACAATCTAATGTTTTCATATATAGAAATCGATCTTATACAAACGAATATCATCACGTCAATCTGTTAACCGATTGTAGATTGAAAGAATCTATACTGAAAGTCTGCAATTGTTTGAAAATTGAGTTGTTTTAAAAACCTTTATACAAAACAGAGCAACATGCATCTTTTATTCCGTATTTGAATGTTCCAAAATCAATCTGAACTAATACGTGTATATGTTTACGTGCACCTGCGTAAAGTCTATTTCTATCCGACGCAGCTCATACATAATAACATGGCCATGGTGAAATAGTGGACCTGTATTGAAACCTTCTATTTTATACTATTTTTAAAATTGAATTCATTCAGCAAATATTGTAATGTAAATACAAGATTCATCTATATGTTGTTGAGTTTCAAATACTTTATCGTGTGTTTCTCTATGTTGTGATGTTATGCTATTGTTTCAGAAACAGGAAGAAGGTTTGGTACCATTAAAACGTTTAATCAAACTGCAAATGTGTGCACCTGTCCTAAGTCAGGAATATCTGATGTACAGTAGTTGTCGTTTGTTTATGTTATTTATACGTGTTTCTCGTTTCTCGTTTTTTATATTGATTAGACCGTTGGGTTTCCCGTTTGAATGGTTTTACACAAGTAATTTTGGGGCCTTTTATAGCTTGTTGTTCGGTGTGAGCCAAGGCTCATCATGGTTAACTTACATACCAAAAAAATCGGCCCAATATCTGGAGGCGTTTTGCTGTAGAATGACGGAATGACGGACACGGGTGAAAATGGCCCCGATAACTTTGTTGCGGACCATAATGATAAGTTGTGCTCATACAAAAACTGCCAATACAAACATTTGTGAAAGAACGACTGAAAATGGCACTGTCTTCGTGTTGAGGTACCATTACAAGTTTTCAATCAATATCATAAGCTACATGTATGTCATTCTATTAGCTGACAAGCGGTTTGTTGCACGGTAGAACATCTTTAAATTTCAGAAATATCATCTGAAAAATTTACCAGATGTGTTTTATTCTAGTTCGCGACATTCTGTCATAATTTTTGCATTCTTAAGTGATTCAAACATAACAAGTGATACTCACACTGTCGAAGCATATAGTCTCGCGCGTTTTTGAGTTCATTTATTTCTCTCAGTTTTTAGCTTTATGCATTGATTTGTACATTTTTGATTTATTATGAGATTTTTAATCGAGAACAAGCAGTTCGTCTGCATTTGTATCAAACTGGTGCTGAAATGGGTCATAAAACTTGAATACTTATCACGTCGATCCACAGCGCTTTTCGACAGGTATCTCGCAGATACAGCAAAAAACAGACATTTGGAAATTTTTAAAGTTCACACAGAAATCTGAAACAAAAATTTGGAACAAAAGGTTGATATTCAGTTTCCTTCTTGTTAATTTTCCGAGTTTTGTTTTTTTGCAATTTTATTTTAAAGCAGAAGTACTTTTGACGGTATGTGTATATTTCAATCTTGTTTAGTAAATTCTTTCATAGGCACACCAATACTGTGAACTAGTGACGTTTCCAACTTATCATGATGATATGTTTTGTGTAATCAAAACCATTATGTAAATACTTGATTTTTAATTATTCAGTATTACTGATTAAAAATTACTGTTAATAAAATATGAAACTAATTATGTTTCCTTAAGATCTTGCCCCGAGCTGAGAGACAAGTTTCTTATTAATTTTATATATGTTTTGATTACCAACACCAATCAATATACTGGACAATTGATCCGTCAAATTAATTACCACGACGACACTTTTAAACAAAAATACAACTATTTAATGATTTCATCACTTTATATCAAATCTAATAGAATTTTTTAAAAAGTCCGGTTAACCGGTTAGCGTTTTTGGTATTCGGTATTCGGTCGTTCGAACGGTTAACCGGTTAACCGGTTAACCGTTGACAACACTAATTTTTATCACTTTTCCAGACAGTATAAAAAAACATCAGTGTTTTGAGGACGACATTCTATATACATCCTACCAATGTACATTTCACAAATTTAACAATATAATATATACTCATTTATTCAAGTTACGACATGAAGTGTAATGCATGTAAAAACAACCCTATCTTTTTAAAAATCATATAAATTGGCCATGATTTAGGAATCTGCGATCAGTTTTAAAATAATGAAAATGGAGTTATCTTCCTTTGTCCTTAATTGTAGATGAACCAACCTATAGTATTGATTTACAATGATCAATAAACTAAGTTCCCACATCAAAATGAATGCAATCTTTACCCTGCCGTTAGGTGATCACAAGAACTTTGATTATGTTGTATAAAAAAAAAGATGTGGTAGTGTTGTTATCTATCACAATTGTTTTTTGGTTAATGTTTGGACATGAATAATGATGTACCTGTTATTTTCCGGCTTGTTTGAATTGTTACTGACATTGCGTTTAATCGGCAGCATTTACAGTTTTCTATACTTTGTGGGTTTCGGTGGGGTTGTGGAAGTATCAGCGAAAGTAACCGAACAACGGTTAAAAGAGTTAAAAGAAGGTATGTCTAACAAACTAGAGGTTTTAATTTCTTATGCATGTAATGTATCGTAAAACACACAAACAAGATCTATATTTTCTCTTGATATTTACACCAAGGGACATTGTATGTGCATATAATAGTTATAAACAACTGACAAAATTTCTGATTGTGATTAAGTGTGTATAGGGAGTTTACATGAACAAGTCTAAATTGAAAACTACGTTCAAACCTATGATTGCGTTGGATAAAAACCGCAATTTTTATACGTGTGCATGTAAAACAAATTTCGTTGTAGAATGGTCTAAATACAGCACAAACAACATGTTACAAAAGAATAAAAAAGTGAAAAAGTATATTTAAACAAAACGCATTTGACTAACAGGTCGAACAACTGATGTACTTTAACCCTGCTGACTGCCATTGGCGAATGCCAAATAAAATTGATCACAATATGTTACAAAATAGAGCCTGTAATTCAGTGGTTGTCGTTTGTTTATGTGTTACATATTTGTTTTTCGTTCATTTTTTTACATAAATAAGGCCTTTAGTTTTCTCATTTGAATTGTTTACATTGTCTTATCGGGTCCTTTTATAGCTGACTATATGCGGTATGGGCTTTGCTCATTGTTGAAGGCCGTACGGTGACCTATAATTGTTAATGTTTGTGTCATTTTGGTCTTTTGTGGATAGTTCTCATTGGCATTCATACCACATCTTTTTTTTATACTTAATATAAATTTAATACTAAACAGAAAACAATAACCCTGTGGTCAAGATGTTATGCCACAAAAATAAGGTGTCAATATTTTTTAGTACACCAGATCCGGATTTCGACAATGTCTCTTCGGTGATGTTAGGCATCGAAACGGTATTTGGAAGGCCATATACTGTATTCTCAGTTTTAAATAGACTCTTCAATTTTAAGAGTCAATATAGGATGAACGGATCATATGTAGGGAGTTTACATGTTTATTCATTGTTCTTGTACATCTTAAAATTTTGTCAGAAACCAATCTTGTAAATACAAGCCAATTTCCTGCTTGTTTTTCGACCTCACATTAGTACACACATATATGATGTAAGTACATTGGCACACACACTCTTATATAGCTTAAGTTTAGGATGACACTATTTCCTGCCATGTTCTAACAAGGAAATCGGTTAAATGGCAATACCGGTGTTTGTAAATAAAGTGTATACGTTTAAAAAAAATACCAACTCGCAAATAATTCGTGTTGATTGATTGTGGATGAAATTGACAATATAAGTACTCTAATAAACGGATGCATTATCAATCAAAAGGGGATACGACTTCTGCCATTTTAGTTTTCGAATAGCTGATTAATTCTTGTTGACAAATTCTTTGAAATGAAAAACCTATCTGGGGATATTTTAATAAGGAATACAATGATTTGCGAGATTTGACAACAATCACAAATCATTATGACAAAAGATTATCTTGAGGCTCTAGTTGACATTACGAAGAAATTAAAAATCAGACCGCAAGTTGACTTACAACGCTTTATCATTAATCCGACAGGAAGGATCAGGAAAGTTTCCAGTCATGCAGTACTAGATATCGTGGCTGACTCCCATGGACGTATCCGTAGTGGTTCCATGGAGAGTACCAGTAAATCTTCTTCAGCTGGTTCCCTGGACAGTCCGTCCAGAGTGCGCAGGATATCTAGTCAGTCTGTGCTAGCAGTTGTACAGGAAAATGATAGTTGTTTTCATTCCACGTGTCTTGAAGCTTGTAAAAACATGACAATCTTAGAAAAGCTTCAATACATAAGAAAACTGCAGGTAATGTTGTCTCATGTCTATATTTGAAGGTTTTCTCATTTCTTTATTCTTCAATTTTCTAAAAAAAAAATCTCTGTCTTATATGTATTTTGCCCATTATTCATGTTATTGTCTATTCTTTATATTCTAGCACCCCATTACTCTCTTTTCTTTATATCTAGCATCCAATTATTTTTAATTCTGTATATTATAGCCCCTCCCCATTCCCATATTCTCTATTCTTTAGGGTTTTTTTTACCTATTTTTCTGTATTCTTTATATTTGTTTATGCACTTAATCCTCTATTATATGTTCACCCCTCATATACCATCATAATTTCCTGTGCAGCAGGATATGTGAACTTTATAAAGTTCACACATTTGATGTTGTGTATGTGTGTATTGTTGCCGATACCTTGATTTTATATCAAACCGCAAAACGTTTTCTTTAAACTAGGTTTTCAAGTTTGTACTAAATGTTCCTGTTTGCTATAAATTCTAAGAGTGAGTCAAACCAACCTAATTAAAGTATTGATCTCTGATTACGTTATACTACATATGAGTATAACGTAATCAGAGATCAATAAGTTTAATTAGATTGGAGGCAAACAAAACCAAAGAGACACTATATTCATAAAATAACCTGATAACGCCATGGCTAAAAAAGAGAAAAGACAAACAACAGTATATATATAAACAAAACACAAAGAAAACTGAAGACTGAGCAACACGAACCTCTTCAAACATTGGGGGTTGTCTGAGGTGTTCCGCCGGGAAGGGTAAGCAGATCCTGCTCCACATGTGACAAGAGAACAATCATTTTGATGTTCTTTAAATGGGAAATTTTCGAGGACCGTTAACTCATTATCATCTGTTTTTAGTCCGTCCGACTTAATCCAATTGATATTGTATAGAACAGAACAGAACAGAACATATTTTATTTCCAATTAAGGGCCCACAAGGGGCATACAGAGCATACATGAATAAGGAAAAAGAATATTGATTTGCATAGATACATAGATACAAACATTTGTTTAAATACAGTTATAATACAATTACTAACTCATATAATAACTGCCTGCATTATGAAGAGCAGAAGTAGTTTATTCTAAGTTTTATCAGACAAGCATACTCATCTCGTTATTTCATTCAGACACTTAGATAATTTTGACATGTATTTTTAACTTTATTTCGCTACTCTCCCTTCCAAATACATAAATGTAAATATTCTAACAATATCCGTAGATCATACCTTCAGATCAGGATGACAATCTGCATGTCATACACGTTTGATATAGTGAACCATTTCCAAATGAGTGTTATAAAAATACTTTACAAAAATCAAATATACTAAACGATCGTCTTAAAAATCATCTAGAAAACAAATTAGCTTTTTCTCTAGTTACAACTTTAATTTTATTTTAACATGAGTTTTTTTTTCTTTTCCAGACTGAAATTCGAGAACAAGATCAACTACTGGCGAAACAATTCCTTCAATTATACAAAGACATCCAGCAAGAGAAAGTCCGGAAGTCATGCATCCAGCATCAGGATCATTTAGACGCTTTATTTGATGACACAGTTGAAGAAAAGGAGACTCCAGTCATGTGTGACCAACCAGTCAAACGTAGAGCAAAGACACTTACATGCGGTGTTACCCGGATGAACATTCGATCTCAAAGATTTTCATGCTCGTAGAAATACTCGTAAAATCATATCACAGCCTCTAAAAAAAGACTACAAAGATTATATTCGATTTAAATTTATTGTAAATGTATGTACTAACACAACTAACCATATCATTTGCTCTGAACTAGTGGTGTTAAAATGGCCGGGAGGAGGTACCGGTACTTGATGTATCTTTTAATAAATGTAAATATGTTGATAAAACGTTTTGAAGATAAGAAAAAAAGTTCATTCAAATCTGTTATTTTTTTTATTATTATTGTTATTTTTTAATCTATACGATTTATTTGTATCTGATTGAATTAAAACCATTTATTAGTCTGTTATGACCTTCAGTGTTGTCTATATATAACAATGAGGTGTATTATGTATTCGAATGAGACAACTGTTAATAGGCGAGCGCCAAAGCAAGGATTCGGAGGTTTTTAATGCACCTACCTAACACACGGCTATATGATATATCATTTGAAAGGTCTTTTATTGTACATTCAGAATTGCCTGGTCGTCAAATTGGGAAATGGTCACATTTTTCAAAAAACGGCAAAAAAGGGGGAAAAAATATAAGTCATAATTTGTCGATATTGTTCGAAAAATGCAGTTTAAGAACAAATTCATCTGCAATATAATATGAAATATATCATTTGACAAACTATAGTCTATCTAATTTTTGTTTCTGAAATAAAAAAAAATTAAAAGTGTTTTAAATGAAAAAATCTCGTATTTTTGTGAAAATCATAATTTTTACGGATATTGACGCAAAACGCTCGGTAATATTTAATTTTGCATCTAAACACAAACAAATTCTATTGGTTTTATATTAGTGACATACATGACTAGTTTTTTAAGTTCTAAGGTCTCGCCTAGCTTGTTTATTATACCGACAAAATATTGATCAAACTATATGAAAACATATCGTAAAACTGCTCTAAAGCGCATATTTACCATGTTTACAGCACACTTAAAAATATATGTTATTTTGGTCTCCTGTTAGTTCGACAGTTATAAATACAATATGATTTAATTGTCTTAAGCTTGCCGACCACGTCAAGGACGAAGATCACTAGCAAGGTGTTGTTTTTTTTCTTAACTACAACTATCATCGCATACGGAACTTAAGTACACAACCATTTGGTAGAGTTATTACAAAACACAAAATTACTAATAATATACATATTTACATTGAATAACAGTGAGGCAACTTAAACTTTATGTTGCCCCTTTGATCAAATGCTCTTTAGCTATTTGTCAATGGTATCGTTTTCATTTTCATCATCGTCATTCATTTGATCTTCTTTAGAGGTTGATGTCCTCTTTAGAATAAATATTTTGGCAAGTATCACTGCCCTGACATGAACAAAGCTCAGTGCAAGACATTTGCGGCTCTCGGCAAATACATTTCTTGCTACATATGTATTCCCTCTTGCAAGAACATATAAAATCTTGCAGGAAATCATACGTCATCATGCCTAAAAAGTAGACTGGATCTGGGTCATGTGAACTCTTTTTCCATCCGTATTTATAAGGAGACAAAGGATTTGGATGATCGAGATGTGAGGACATCCAAATTTTCGTTTGTAGAAATGACCGAAAAATATGTTCTTTGAATGCCGGTTTCACTTGAGTCTTTGCATGTTACAAGTTTAACACGTAACTTGTTTAAGTCAACATGTGATGAAGCGAATTTGTCTTGTGGGTCATACAAGCTTGACATAAGTTCTCTGGCTGCTGACAACGATGTGGAAAAAGCAACTTGAATCTTGTCAAAGTTTTGGAGATTTATAAACTTACTCGGAGATTTTCTTATCAACTTGAAAACAGTCTTTTTGCCAACCCAATTATAGCAGAAGTGGTATCACAACCATTTTAAACATAAACTACAGGGAGAATGACTAGCTAGTAAAGTTGAAAAAGATTTACTTAACTCATGGATTGGTATGTACCTTCTACAGTCCTTAAGAGAATTAGTTGACCCCGTCAAAAACCACATTTGTTCAGTCGACACAAGAATCTTGAAATAATGAACACAGAGCACAAGAACATCTGTATTGGAACACTTGACTATAATTCGTCGCCTTGTATTTAACTGCTAAAAGATTATCAGAGTATATAAAATGAAGCAAGAGTCTTGTGTCTGGGTCTTCGTACGAACAGGACATATCTGGAGATGATGCTCTCATTATTGAGAGTTGTCGCTCTATTTCTGGATTGGAATATGCGCCGGCAAGAACTAAACATGTATTTTCCTCCTGGAAAATATCAGACAATTTGCTGCTCAGATAATCTCCAAGGAAAGTTGTCAGAGCTTGCTTGTTTTTGTTGCTTGATAGACATTTTTTCCAGTCTGGAACAGTTCGGTTCAGCGATATGAAATTTTTTCCTAGTTGCTGTTGCCGATCGTCTATTTCGCTCTGCTGATTTTATGGAATGTTCAGTGTCATAGCGATCAAAGACACCAACAACCTTGTCTGTGAATCGGAAGCATGATTGTAAAAAATGGACGAAAGATACCAAAGGGACAGTCAAACTCATAAATCGAAAATAAACTGACAACGCCATGGCTAAAAATGAGTGCCTGCATAATGTAAGATTTGGCCAAGACTCAAAGCGTGGCCATCCTTTTAACATCAAATGACTAAACTCATGCCATTTCTTATTGGTACGGTAGCACTGTGCTCGATTGGAGGAATGTTAGGGACTGATCCTACTAAATTTTCAAATTCATGGGAAGCTCAGACTTATTTGTCTTCCTCATAATTCCATCTTCATAAAATAATGCAGTGGGAATGGGACAAATTAGATAGGACGAAACAGTTTCCACAGATACGTCATCTCTACATTTACAAATGATTTAGTTAGAGATGGTGCACGGGTAAACACAAGCTCGGGATTCAAATGACCTTTTACAACTTGCCCAGAATTGCATTTTAGTTGTACTTTGGGGTTCATATCTTCAAATGTCTTCAGTCCTGATCTTTGTCTGTTGATAGTGATGACTCAACAAATATCTTCATTTTTGTTTTTCAAGTTTCAACTGATTTTAACAGTGAATCTTCAATGTCGTGACTTGCATGGAGACCAGTTGAAATGTTCATAATGATATGCTGACGGGGGTGATTATCAACGTCAAATGGATTTGTCATATTTTCTGTTATATAAACAGTTAGATCGTCTACATATTTTTTTTTATCCCTTTTCATTGCAGCTGGTTTTGCTTCATCGTGACATTAGTCACCACGTGCTCTCATTGCCGATGTTATCTGACTAAGCACATCCCTTGTAAATTTCTATCTTATCAATGAAGCCTTCTTCTTTGTTAAACCAACAATGCCTCTAATGTATCAACCTCACTCAAAAACAACCTTAACACATCATCTTGTCTTTGCTTTAAGCTAACCGCATTCATTAAGGTTGTGAAACCTCTATTAGTTGTCATACTGAGAGTCTCTTGTGTGATATTTCGACATATTATACAGCGTTGATAATTTATTGACATACGACCGCGCTTCATTGGAAGTGGGGCACATTTCACAATGATGAGTAATTATGATAATATTCAAGAATATGGCAGCAGTCCTTTTGCGCCAATTACTGTTTTTATGGGTATCATTTGCGCCAAATTTTGTTTTCTAAAATGTATTAATTGCGCCAATATTCGGAACTCTCATTTGCGCCAATTTACCTGTACACATATCTACCATAAATATTAATATTTATTTGTATCTTTGGCTTAAAAATTTTCATTTGTTCGAAGATATGAAGATGAATATCTGGGGAGAAATGAAATGACTTGAAATTAATTATACAGTCCATGTACAGCGAAGAAAACTTATTGCTTTGCTGAATATTTATAACAAGATATGCCATAAGAGAAGAAAAAAAAGCTTTTGCTGATTATGTTTTATCCCCATATGTTGACACAGTGCTTTGTTCCCACCATCTGTATGGGCTGAAACTCTATCTACCGCAAGGCGTACCATTAATGGAACAGAAGCAGTCCACGGGCATTATAATGAACTGTTTTATGCATTTCATCCTTCGATGTTTGTCTTTTTGGCAATACAATGAAATAACAAGCTACTACATACATTAAATTTGGAAAAAAACCCATGCAACAGCAGCAAGAAGAAAGTATGTTTCTGAAAAAGAAACAATCAGTTGCCGTGTTAACTGCTGGTTCCAAGTCCGAATAAAGGAGGAGGGAAGTCATTTTTCTTGCAATTGGCGCAATCGTATGTTTTATTTTTGGCGCAAATGATACCATACAATTTTAAAAACAGGTGGCACAAACGTAGCATTGGAGAACAAATGTTGTGGCGCAAAAGGACGCATTTTTTGGCGCAAACGGATCTCTCCCAAGAATATACTATTCTACAAAATGCAGTCTGCTGCTTACATAACACATGCCGATATCGTTAGTAATGGTTAAAGTGGTCTTTTGGTTACACATGTACGAATATTTATCTAGTAATATGTTTTAAAAGCACGAATTGTGTTTTGGAAACTCAAGTGTTACCTATGCATATTAGATACTAGATTTATATAAATTTTTAGCGTCTGGGATAAACACGATACAGATCCGGAATACCGTTTAATAATGCAGATTTTAGAAAAGTCGTCAAACATTTATTATCCATCGTTGAGCTTCGATGTGTGTCGCAATCTTTTCAGGCTATATGGAATTTATAAAAACAAAACATACAAGAGTTTTAATAAGTCATTGACACTGACAATCTAAAAAAAATATGTTTTTTTTTACATTTTAGGGTTGGTCTTAAAAATGCCTCAGAATCGACTAATTTTTTCATAAAATCTTCTTTTTTTTAGGATTCTATGTCTTTTTCGAATGTATTCAAAGCTATCTTAGATAAAAACGAATAATATATTTACAACAATTCCGATATATGCAATTTTAAATGTCACCGTATAATCCAAAGTAATTCGACATGTCTGTGTTCTCGTGAGATTTGCAAGAAACGTGACCATAGGGATCTTTGACGACCACCCAAATCGTATGCTCTAGAAGTTTTTCTTTCGATTGATACCAAAATTAGCTGTGTGTTCGATAGGTGCATTAAAAACCTTAACGAGAGGCTTTTTTCTCAAATCGGCGCTCGCCTATAAGTTAAGGAACGACAGTTTACCAAATGGTTTTCCTCACGGATAAAAACCATAACGGAAAGTCATCTTCAAAAGGATATTACAAAATGTGAAACAAATCAAAAGAAAAAAAAAATGACTGATATTTATGAACGATAATCAAATTAAATAGACAGCAACCCATAACAACCACTGAATGATAGACTCCTGGCTTAATTTTTTTGGAAAATTATCATCAAGGTTACAAACAGTTAATGTTAATGAATTTATCAATTCGATTGGGATATGATTCATAACAATAAAGGAAAAATAAATACGCTACGGAAAGAAGGGCAATGGATACCAAAGGAATATTTAAACTCATAAGTTGAAAAAATGACAATGTCAAGGCTAAAAAAGACCAACAGCCAAACAACAATAAACAAAATCCAAAATATAAAACTAAAGAATGAGCAACACGAACACCCTCTCCCTAATAATCGGGGGCCGGGGAGTGATCTCATGTGGTACGGAAGGGTAAGCAGATCCTGCCCATGTGTGGATCCTGGGGGCATATATAAAACCTTTGATACCGAAACGTACAGATATATATAGTCCAGTAGAAACTTTACATTTTCAAATATCTTATCACAGTTCTTTAAAACTACTATTTAATTAAATAAGAAAACTTTTGTTTAATAATATAATGTAGAAGCGGATGGTAAAGCTTCTTTAATTCATAACTGTCAACATTATTGGAAGGACATCAAAATCCGCAATTAAGTTGATATTATGTGGGTTTTTTTAAATTCCACTTTCATAACTAATCTACAATAAAAAGTTATTCGTGTACATAATGTTTTATAGTGCATGTCCTGTGAAAAATAGAAGGGAAAATACTGATTTACCATTGGACGAGAATGGGTGAGTATGTCCTCATAGCAAGATAATTAAAAATCAATGCCATTGGAACTATTAACACATCTTCCTATATCCATTATAGGTCAAGGTACGGTGTTCATCACGGACTCTTGGTTCGCACCTAACAGCAAGCTATAAAGGGCCTCAAAAATGTCTAGTGTAATATAATTCAAACGGGAAAACCAAAGGTCTAGTTTATATAAAAAACGAGAAAGCACAAAAAAATTGATAACAAAACTTAAAAATTAGTGACCATAATTTAAATATAGAAAAAGGCAGACACTCTAATATTTCTTGAGAGCAGAGGTCATGCCTTTAAGGTAAAACATTAGAAAACGAAAAACATTTTATATTAGATTGTAAATTAAATATGGAACTAAGAAACACTTTTTTTTTGAACAATTTGGATTTTAATTTCTCTGTTAGAGATTTATCTGATGAAGGAAAGTTTATTTCTTAACTCAATCCATCAACACCATCCCAAGTAAATAACTTTGGGTCCTAGGCCTAAAACAAAAGTTTATTAGAACTGAGAACAGGGCACACTAGACTGTTAACTGTAATTGAATGATTGTATATAATATATACAACTCGTCTAAACATCAACCCAACAATGTTAAATCTGTAAATTTGCTTTCGCAATTTTTTTGTTCTTCCCTTGCCGGGATTCGAACTCATGCTACTGAAATATCGTGACACCAAATCGCCTTCACTTATCCGAAGAGCTAGACCACTCGACCACCTCGATCTAACATTGTTGGGCAGATGTTAAGACGAATTGTATATAGAATCATATTTAAAACAGTGTGGTCCTGGCCATTGATTGACGACCTAAATTATCCCATTGACTGGGACAGATTAGGTGAACGTTTGTCGGTATAAATCACTGCTCACTATGTACTTGTTAAAGACACTGAATCTGTGGGGTCACCAAAGGTTCTCAACACCTAGATAAAGCAATTCGAAAAACTAATCCGGAATAATACGATGTGTTGATTTATATCAATAATATAAATCAAAACATAAAGGTTATTCCTGAATAATTTTTCGAATAATTTTGTTATTAAAGGTGTTAAGAACCTTTGGTGACCCCACAGTTTAAATTCTAAAATAAGTAATAAGTGAGCAATGGTCGTTACCGACAAACGTTCATCTAATCTGTCCTAGTCAAAGGGATAATTTAGGTCGTCAATCAATGGCCAGGACCACACTGTTTTGAATATGATTCTACAGAATGTACACAGCCATGTATCACCATCACTGCTGGTGATCCGATGGATAAATCTGTTGTAGAGTTGTCACTTGTTCAGACTCACTTATATATGTGAATTATAGTTATATTGGTTACTTATTTTATATGTCATAAACTTAATGTTTAAAGTTTATACGGCAATAAATATATATAAATTAAATAAACTAATCCATTCTATATCATTACTCATAGTTTATAAATATACAGCTACATACTAGTACCTTCATATAAATTGATTTGATTTAATATAAAAATTGACTATTAATAATATAAGAATTCTCAGTTATAGCATATTTAATTATAGTATAACTAATCGCCGTATTTGAATATCAAAAATAAGACAACGCGTGACCGAACGAAGCGTGTTCCAATGTCATGGCAGTCAAAGGGTTAATAAACGAGTGCGCAGCACGAGTTTAATCCATTGCGGCGTTCGGTCACAAGTTGTCTTACTTTTGATATTCAAATACGGCGATTAGTTATACTTTTTATTACATTGGCTAATGGCTTTTTTTTTATGAAATTAATGTAGAAAATGAAAGGAACTATATGTTTTTCCTTCGCATTCACAATTTGTTTTGATCCGACGTTATCGACGTCTTGACAACGCCTATCTTTGTATGACGTCAGAGAGTGAAATTATGTTTTTTTTATCTAACTGGTAAATCAATGTAATTTATTGCAACCAATGTAATAATCATATATATATAGATCATACCATACCCAGTAATAGGAAATTACCCTCCCCAAACCACCCATCCACCCCCATAAATCTATGTATCCTTCCGTAAAAAAGATATCTCTTCTAATTCAGTTAATTACTCCCATCAGTTAAGGATCCAATCAATCATGTTGCAATTCGATTACGTCCCTTTTTATAGAATCTTTGTCATTCGATTACGTCCCTTTATTTATAGAATCTTTGCCATTCGATTACGTCCCTTTGTTTATAGAATCTTTGCCATTATTTTACGTCCCTTTATTTAAAGAATCTTTGCCTTTCGATTACGTACCTTTATTTATAGAATCTTTGCCTTTCGATTACGTCCCTTTATTTATAGAATCTTTGCCTTTCGATTACGTCCCTTTATTTATAGAATATTGACAAGCTAGAGTAGGATTGTATCTATCTAGTTATATCCGACAATCATATCTTGTGTTCACGACACAAGTGGTAACAGTTTCCGTTACGCGTTTATATAACAAGTTTAAAACAGACATAATAATTGATATATTATTTAGAAAATATTTTTAAAAAAATAAAGCGTTTTAATCATACGAATGAGGTGATGGATTGTTCTAAAGTGTTAATGAGGATATAACAACTTCAAATAATAAACTATATCGACGCATAATATGCACGTTCGTTCATTATTTCGGAGTGAAAGCTAATGGACTGATTTGGAAGAAAAAAAATATATATTTCTCCTAGTTTGGCAGTAAAAATAGTGATTTGAAATAATTTCGACCAAATTAATAAAATAAGGAACAAATAGAGACTACCGGAAAGAAAAGGGAGTTACAAAGACATTCTTAATTCAAAATATATTATCATAATGAATAATACATCTGGATTTGTCGCAGTGCAGGAGAACTTACAAAACTATGAGGAGATTTTATTGGCTGAGAACAGATACGAGGCTAAAGCTCTAACTCCAGTGACTGTTTACTTGGTTATGTTGATGATCATAGGAATAGTCGGAAATACAATGGTTCTTTACATATACAAGTTCCGTTTTCGAAAGTCAACCTCCCGCGTTTTTATTCTGAGTCTCGCTGCCTTTGATCTGATCACGTGTTTATTCGGAATGCCGTATCATATATTGGACTTAGCGCATCCATACACATTCACATGGGATGGCGTCTGTAAATCTTTGAGCTTTGCTCTGACTTTTACAATTCTAGGTTCTATTTATGTTTTAGATTTGATAGCGATAGATAGGTATCGGAAAATATGCAAACCATTGGAAAAACAGTTGTCAGCCATGGGAACAAAAATAATATGCTGGGTTACCGCCCTTGTAGCTGCGATTTCTGCGTCACCAATGATATTTCTATATGGCGTTGCAGACGTTAACACACGAACACCAAACATTACTGGAAAAGAATGTTACATTTCAAATGACTATTCTTTTACAGAATTTCCTTTGATTTACGATGGGTTTTTTATTCTTCTTTTTCTTCTCTCGATTTTAATTGTGTCGATTTTATACATTTATGTTGGAATAGCCGTTCGGAAGCGGAAGAAGGTCCATGAACCTAACCTCAATGGTTCCGGTTCCGGTTTCGGGACACCATTAGGATCAAGAAGGACGACTACAGGAGATGACACTTTATCAACACCATTAGGAAGTCTCAGAGAAAAGGATGGCACCATTCGTCCACATTTACAGGGCCATTCACCAATCATCAAACAGATATCTAAATTTTCAAACCTATCGTATAATTCCCCCCGTATACCTAGGAAAGTCAATAAAGAAATGAAGAAAGAAAAATCATTTAGACAAAAACTAAAACGTGCCATGTCTGACGTATCTAGTGGGGAGTACGATTCTAATTCCGGAACGGGTACCTTAGACAGAGGTCAAGGTCAACTCAAAGTTATCGACCAGACCAAAATGGCGTCCAGAAAACAAAGAAGAACCCTAAGAATAACTACAATGTTGTTTATCATAACTTTAATTTTTGTTATCAGTTTTCTGCCTTATCTTATAATAGAAGTGATTAGTAACACAGACGAGACCTACTGGAACACCATGGAGACGTGGGAACTGGTTATATCCAGTCTTCTCTATAGAACGTACTTTATAAACAACATGGTCAATCCCATTGTTTACTGGTGTTTAGATCAAAAATTCAAAAAGGAAGTCGTAAAGTTTTTTACCAGATGTAAAACATGTAAACATTGACATAGTCGGAATTAGGATCGTCTGACATAAACATGATAAAAAAAGTGTTTGTTTTTGTTTATTTGTTTGGTTTTTTTTTGGTTTTTTTTAACTTATTTTCGGGGGAAGGAGTGTTAGGGGACGACCATTTGATATTCTTGTGGGGGGGGGGAGGATTTTGAAAATTAATAACTCAGCCTTGATAATCACAAAAATAAATGGTTTGTTCTTTGGTAGTTTGAAAATAAATAAACTGACTTGCAATGTATTGAAAATAAATAACTCAGCAGGTCTATAGCTTCTTGGGCCTTCAGCGGTTCCAAAACCCTGCAAAAAAAATTTTTTGCCTCACTCCGCTCGGCATAAAATGTTTCACAATACTTTTAAAAGAGGCTAGGTAAAACCAAACTTTAATACTATATTTGTATGCAATACATTTATATTGATTGGGAATATAAATGATTCATTTCGTTAAGAAAAATATAAAATACTTAATCTAATTATACCAATTGTCTTTTATAATATACTATCTATTTGTGTTTCGTTTTTCCTATCTCGCTATGTATTATCTTAATATGGTTTTATTTATTTTCCTCTTGTACAAAAGTATGTGTCTGAGGTTGTGAATAAAGTCTTGAATCATAAAATTTCTGCGGGGGATAATGAATAATTTTGATTAAATGGTACACAATAACTTGACTATAAAAAGGAAGATGTGGTATGATTGCCGATGAGACAACTAACGCTTACCAAGAAAAATACAATCATACCAGTTGCTGCTATAAAGAGAGAGATACAATTATATCAGTGACTGTTATTCAGAAAACAAAACATATAATATACTAGTATCTGCTAAACATAGAGAAATACAATACTACCAGTGTGCTAAACATAGAGAAATACAATACTACCAGTATCTGCTAAACATAGGGAAATACAATACTACCAGTGTGCTAAACATAGAGAAATACAATACTACCAGTATCTGCTAAACATAGGGAAATACAATACTACCAGTATCTGCTAAGCATAGAGAAATACAATTCTACCAGTATCTGCTAAACATAGAGAAATACAATACTACCAGTATCTGCTAAACATAGAGAAATTCAATACTACCAGTATCTGCTAAACATAGAGAAATACAATACTACCAGTATCTGCTAAACAAAGAGAAATACAATACTACCAGTATCTGCTAAGCATAGAGAAATACAATTCTACCAGTATCTGCTAAACATAGAGAAATACAATTGTACCTGTATCTGCTATATATAGAGAAATACAATTGTACCTGTATCTGCTATGCTAAGAGAAATACAATTCTACCAGTATCTGCTAAACATAAAGAAATACAATACCACGAGTAACTGCTTTACATAGAGAAATACAGATATACCAGTAACTGATATACATAGAGAAAAACAATTAAACCAGTAACTGTTATACATAGAGAAATACAATACTACCGGTAACTGATATGCATAGAGAAATACAATACTACCAGTAACTGCTATACATAGAGAAATACAATACTACAAGTAACTGCTATACATAGAGAAATACAATTCTACCAGTAACTGCTATACATAGAGAAATACAATACTACCAGTAGCTGCTACACAGAGAGAAATACAATACTATCAGTCACTGCTATACATAGAGAAATACAATACTACCAGTAACTGCTATACATAGAGATATACAATACTACCAGTAACTGCTACACAGAGAGAAATACAATACTACCAGTCACTGCTATACATAGAGAAATACAATACTACCAGTAACTGCTATACATAGAGATATACAATATTACCAGTAACTGATAAACATTGAGGAATACAATACTACCAGTAACTGATATACATAGAGGAATACATTTATACCAATAACTGCTATACATAGAGAAATACAATATCACCAGTAACTGCGATACATAGAGAAATACAATACTATCAGAAACTGATCTATACAGAGAAATACAATTAAACCAGTAACTGCTATACATAGAGTAAAACAATTAAACCGGTAACTGATATACATAGAGAAATACAATATCACCAGTAACTGCTATACAAAGAGACATACAATACTACCAGTAACTGATATGCATAGAGAAATACAATACTACAAGTAACTGCTATACATAGAGAAATACAATACTACCAGTAACAGCTTTACATAGAAAAATGCAATACTACCAGTAACTGCTATCGATAAAGAAAAACAATACTACCAGTAACTGCTATACATAAAGAAATATATGTATACTAAAAACTGCTATACCTAGAGAAATACAATTATACCAGTAACTGCTATACATAGAGAAATACAATACTACTAGTAATTGTTATACACAGAGAAATACAATACAACCAGTAACTGCTATACATAGAGAAATACAATACTACCAGTAACTGCTATACATAGAGAAATACAATTCTACCAGTAACTGCTAAACATAGAGAAATACATATATACTAGTAACTGCTACATGTATATATAGAGAAATACATATAAACCAGTATCTGCTAAACATAGAGAAATACATATATACTAGTAACTGCTATACAGAGAGAAATACAATTTTACCAATAACTGTGATACATAGATAATTACACTTCTTCAAGTAACTGCTATACCTAGAGAAATACAGTTCTAACCGTAACTGATATACATAGAGAAATACATTTCTACCAGCAAGTGATAAACAGAAAGAAATTCAATACTCACTAACTGCTATACATAGAGAAACATATATATACCAGTAACTGCTATACATAGAGAAATACAATACTACCAGTAACTGCTACACAGAGAGAAATACAATACTACCAGTTACTGCTATACAAAGAGAAATACAATACTACCAGTTACTTCTATACATAGATAAATACAATACTACTAGTAACTACTTTACATAGAAATAAAATACTACCAGTAACTGCTACACAGAGAGAAATACAATACAACCAGTTACTGCTATACAAAGAGAAATACAATACTACCAGTAACTGCTATACATTGAGAAATACAATACTACCAGTAATATATATACCTAGAGAAATACAGTTATACCAGTAAATGCTATACATAGAGAAATACAATTCTACCAGTAACTGCTAAACATAGAGAAATACAATTAAACCGGTAACTGCTATACATAGGGAAATACATATATACCAGTAATTTCTATACATTGAGAAATACAATACTACCAGTAAATGCTATACATAGAGAAATACAATTCTACAAGTAACTGCCACACAGAGAGAAATACAATACTACTAGTAACTGCTATACATAGAGAAATACAATACTACCAGTAACTGCTAAACATAGAGAAATAGAATTCTACCAGTAACTGCTATACATAGAGAAATACAATACTACCAGTAACTGCCACACAGAGAGAAATACAATACTACCAGTCACGGCTATACATAGAGAAATACAATACTACCAGTAAATGCTATCCATAGAGATATACAATACTACCAGTAATTGATATACATTGAGAAATACAATACTACCAGTAACTGCTATACATAGAGGAATACATTTATACCAATAACTGCTATACATAGAGAATTACATATATACCAGTAACTACGATACATAGAGAAATACAATACTATCAGTAACTGATATAATCAGAGAAATACAATTAAACCAGTAACTGCTATACATAGAGTAAAACAATTAAACCGGTAACTGATATACATAGAGAAATACAATATCACCAGTAACTGCTATACAAAGAGATATACAATACTACCAGTAACTGCTATACATTGAAAAATACAATACTACCAGTAATATATATATACATAGAGAAATACAGTTATACCAGTAAATGCTATACATAGAGAAATACAATTCTACCAGTAACTGCTATACATAGAAAAATACAATACTACCAGTAACTGCTATACATTGAGAAATACAATACTACCAGTAATATATATACCTAGAGAAATACAGTTATACCAGTAAATGCTATACATAGAGAAATAAAATTCTACCAGTAACTGCTAAACATAGAGAAATACAATACTACCAGTAATTGATATACATAGAGAAATACAATTAAACCGGTAACTGCTATACATAGGGAAATACATATATACCAGTTATTTCTATACATTGAGAAATACAATACTACCAGTAAATGCTATACATAGAGAAATACAATTCTACCAGTAACTGCCACACAGAGAGAAATACAATACTACTAGTAACTGCTATACATAGAGAAATACAATACTACCAGTAACTGCTAAACATAGAGAAATACAATTCTACCAGTAACTGCTATACATAGAGATATACAATACTACCAGTAACTGCCACACAGAGAGAAATACAATACTAACAGTCACGGCTATACATAGAGATATACAATACTACCAGTAATTGATATACATTGAGAAATACAATACTACCAGTAACTGATATACATAGAGGAATACATTTATACCAATAACTGCTATACATAGAGAAATACAATAATACCAGTAACTGCGATACATAGAGAAATACAATACTATCAGTAACTGATATAATCAGAGAAATACAATTAAACCAGTAACTGCTATACATAGAGTAAAACAATTAAACCGGTAACTGATATACATAGAGAAATACAATATCACCAGTAACTGCTATACAAAGAGATATACAATACTACCAGTAACTGATATGAATAGAGAAATACAAAACTTCAAGTAACTGCTATACATAAAGAAATACAATACTACCAGTAACTGCTATACATAGAAAATACAATACTACCAGTAACTGCTATAGATAAATAAAAACAATACTACCAGTAACTGCTATACATAAAGAAATATATGTATACTAATAACTGCTATACATAGAGTAATACAATACTACTAGTAACTGATATACATAGAGAAATACAATACTATCAGTATTTGCTATACATAGAGAAATACAATACTACTAGTAATTGCTATGCACAGAGAAATACAATACTACCAGTAACTGATATACATAGAGAAATACAATACTACCAGTAACTGCTATACATAGAGAAATACAATACTACCAGTAACTGCTATACATAGAGAAATACAATTCTACCAGTAACTGCTAAACATAGAGAAATACATATATACTAATAACTGCTACATGTATATATAGAGAAATACATATATACCAGTAACTGCTAAACATAGAGAAATACATATATACTAATAACTGCTACATGTATATATAGAGAAATACATATATACCAGTATCTGCTAAACATAGAGAAATATATATATATACTAGTAACTGCTATACATAGAGAAAAACAATTCTACCAGTAACTGCTATACATAGAGAAATACATATATACTAGTAACTGCTATACATAGAGAAATACATATATACTAGTAATTGCTACATGTATATATAGAGAAATATATATATACCAGTATCTGCTAAACATAGAGAAATACATATATACTAGTAACTGCTATACAGAGAGAAATACAATTTTACCAATAACTGTGATACATAGATAATTACACTTCTTCAAGTAACTGCTATACCTAGAGAAATACAGTTCTAACAGTAACTGATATACATAGAGAAATACAATTCTACCAGCAAGTGATAAACAGAAAGAAATTCAATACTCACTAACTGCTATACATAGAGAAACATATATATACCAGTAACTGCTATACATAGAGAAATACAATAATACCAGTAACTGCTACACATAGAGAAATACAATACTACCAGTTAATGCTATACAAAGAGAAATACAATACTACCAGTAACTTCTATACATAGATAAATACAATACTACTAGTAACTACTATACATAGAAATAAAATACTACCAGTAATTGCTACACAGAGGGAAATACAATACTACCAGTTACTGCTATACAAAGAGAAATACAATGCTACCAGTAACTGCTATACATTGAGAAATACAATACCACCAGTAACATAAAAACCTAGAGAAATACAGTTATACCAATAACTGATATACATAGAGAAATACAGTTATACCAGTAACTGATATAAATAGAGAAATACAATACTACCAGTTACTGCTATACATTGAGAAATACAATACTACCAGTAACTGCTATACATAGAGAAATACAATACTACCAGTAACTGCTATACATAGAGAAATACAATTCTACCAGAGACTGATATACATAGATAAATACAGTTATACCAATAACTGATATACATAGAGAAATACAGTTATACCAGTAACTGATATAAATAGAGAAATACAATACTACCAGTTACTGCTATACATTGAGAAATACAATACTACCAGTAACTGCTATACATAGAGAAATACAATACTACCAGCAACTGCTATACATAGAGAAATACAATTTTACCAGAGACTGATATACATAGAGAAATACAATACCAGTAATTGCTATACAGAGAAAATAAAATATCAGATCATGACATATAGAGAAACATACATTTCCAGTAAATACAATTAAGAGCGATAAACAAGGTCAGTAAATGATTTACAGAGAGAAATACAATAATAAAATTGAGAATGGAAATAGGGAATGTATCAAAGAGACAACAACCAGACCATAGAAAAAAACAACAGCAGAAGGTCACCAACAGGTCTTCAATGTAACCAGAAATTCCCGCACCCGGAGGCGTCCTTCAGCTGGCCCCTAAACAAATATATACTACAATGTAGTTCAGTGATAATGAACCCCATACTTCCAAATTGTACACAAGAAACTACAAGTTTACAGCTCGATAAATACAGTGCCAGTTGCTAATATATTAAGAGAGAAATAATATACCAGTAAATGCTGCATATAGAGATATAATACTAGTCATTGCGCATGACGCTAGATAGAGAGATACAATACTAGTAACTACTCATGACCCTAGATAGAGAGATACAATACTAGTAACTACTCATGACGCTAGATAGAGAGATACAATATTAGTAACTTCTCAAGAAGCTAGATAGAGATATACAATACTAGAAACTACTCATGACGCTAGACAATACTAGTAACTACTCATGACACTAGACACTACTAGTAACTACTCATGACGCTAGATAGAGAGATACAATATTAGTAACTACTCAAGACGCTAGATAGAGAGATACAATACTAGTAACTACTCAAGACGCTAGATAGAGAGATACAATACTAACAACTACTCATGACGCTAGATAGAGAGATACAAAACTAGTAACTACTCATGACGCTAGATAGAGGGATATAATACTAGTAACTGCTCATGACGCCAGGTAGAGAGATACAATACTAGTAACTACTCATGACGCTAGATAGATAAATACAATACTAGAAACTACTCATGACGCTAGATAAAGAGATAGAATACTGGTAACTACTCATTACGCTAGATAGAGGGATACAATACTAGTAACTACTCAAGACGCTAGATAGAGAGATACAATACTAGTAACTGCTCATGACGCTAGATAAAGGGATACAATACTAGTAACTACTCATGACACTAGATAGAGAGATACAATACTAGTAACTTCTCATGACTCTAGATAGAGATATACAATACTAGTAACTACTCAAGACTCTAGATAGAAAGATACAATACTACGTCACTACTCAAGACGCTTGATAGAGAGATACAATACTAGTAACTACTCATGACGCTAGATAGAGAGATACAATACTAGTTACTACTCATGACCCTAGATAGAGAGATACAATACTAGTAATTACTCATGACCTTAGATAGAGAGATACAATACTAGTAACTTCTCATGACGCTAGATATAGAGATGCCATACTAGTAACTTCTAATGACGCTAGATATAGAGATACAATACTAGTAACTACCCATGACGCTAGATAGAGGGATACAATACTAGTAACTACTCATGACGCTAGATAGAGAGATACAATACTAGTAATTACTCATGACGCTAGATAGAGAGATAGAATACTAGTAACTACTCATGACGCTAGACAGAGAGATAGATTACTAGTAACTACTCATGACCCTAGATAGAGAGATAGATTACTAGTAACTACTCATGACGCTAGATAGAGAGATACAATACTAGTAACTACTCATGACGCTAGATAGAGAGACACAATACTAGTAACTACTCATTACGCTAGATAGAGAGATACAATACTAGTAACTACTCAAGACGCTAGATAGAGAGATATAATACTAGTAACTACTCATGACGCTAGATAGAGAGATAGATTACTAGTAACTACTCATGTTGCTAGATAGAGAGATACAATACTAGTAACTACTCATTACGCTAGATAGAGAGACACAATACTAGTAACTGCTCATGACGCTAGATAAATAAATACAATACTAGTAATTACTCATGACGCTAGATAGAGATAGAATACTAGTAACTACTCATGACGCTAGACAGAGAGATAGATTACTAGTAACTACTCATGACACTAGAGAGAGAGATACAATACTAGTAACTACTCATGACGCTAGATAGATAAATACAATACTAGTAATTACTCATGACGCTAGATAGAGAGATACAATACTAGTAACTACTCATGACGCTAGATAGAGAGATACAATACTAGTAACTACTCAAGACGCTAGATAGAAAGACACAATACTAGTAACTGCTCATGACGCTAGATAAAGGGATACAATACTAGTAACTACTCATGACACTAGATAGAGAGATACAATATGAGTAACTACTCATGACGCTAGATAGATAAATACAATACTAGTAATTACTCATGACGCTAGATAGAGAGATAGAATACTAGTAACTACTCATGACGCTAGACAGAGAGATAGATTACTAGTAACTAATCATGACCCTAGATAGAGAGATACAATATTAGTAACTACTCAAGACCCTAGATAGAGAGATACAATACTAGTTACTGCTCATGACGCTAGATAGAGAGATACAATACTAGTAACTGCTCATGACGCTAGATAGAGAGATACAATACTAGTAACTACTCATGACGCTAGATAGAGAGATACAATACTAGTAACTACTCATGACGCTAGACAGAGAGATAGATTACTAGTAACTACTCATGACGCTAGATAGAGAGACACAATACTACTAACTGCTCATGACGCTAGATAAAGGGATACAATACTACGTCACTTCTCACGACGCTTGATAGAGAGATACAATACTAGTAACTACTCAAGACGCTAGATAGAGAGACACAATACTATTAACTGCTCATGACGCTAGATAAAGGGATACAATACTAGTAACTGCTCATGACGCTAGATAAAGGGATACAATACTAGTAACTACTCATGACACTAGATAGAGAGATAGATTACTAGTAACAACTCATGACCCTAGATAGAGAGATAGAATACTAGTAACTACTCATGACCCTAGATAGAGAGATAGAATACTAGTAACTAATCCTGACGCTAGATAGAGAGATACAATACTAGTAACTACTCATGACGCTAGATAGAGAGATACAATACTAGTAACTACTCAAGACGCTAGATAGAGAGACACAATACTAGTAACTGCTCATGACGCTAGATAAAGGGATACAATACTAGTAACTACTCATGACACTAGATAGAGAGATACAATACTAGTAACTACTCATGACGCTAGAAAGATAAATACAATACTAGTAACTTCTCATGACACTAGATAGAGAGATACAATACTAGTAACTACTCATGACGCTAGACAGAGAGATAGATTACTAGTAACTACTCATGACCCTAGATAGAGAGATACAATACTAGTAACTACTCAAGACGCTAGATAGAGAGATACAATACTAGTTACTGCTCATGACGCTAGATAGAGATATACAATACTAGTAACTACTCATGACGCTAGATAGAGAGATACAATACTAGTAACTACTCATGACGCTAGATAGAGAGATACAATACTAGTAACTACTCATGACGCTAGATAGAGAGATACAATACTAGTAACTACTCATGACGCTAGATAGAGAGATACAATACTAGTAACTACTCATAATGCTAGATAGAGAAAGAACAAACATATAAGGCTTTTTTTAAAGGAAAAATACTGAAAATAATCGATATTGAAAGTGTATATATAGGACAAGAAGAGGTGGTACGATTGCCAATGAGACAACTCTCCGCAAGAGACCAAAATGATACAGAAATTAACAGCTAATGATCCCTCAACAATTAGTAAAGCACATATTCGGCTATAAAAGGTCCCGAATTGACAATGTAAAACAATTCAAATGAGAAAACTAACGGCCTTATATATGTACAAAAAATGAACGAAAAACCAATGTGTAACACATAAACAAACCACAAACACCAAATTACAGGCTCCTGACTTAGGACAGACACATACATACAGAGGGTGTCGGCGTTAAACATATTAGACAGTGATATAACAGCTGAACATAAGAACGAACTATAAAAATCAGTTGATAAAAGTTTAACTCATCAGATGGACAAAACTAGAAGTGGACGTTACCGGGTACTTGCACACCCAAACGATAAAAATACACTAGGTACAGATTTGAGAGTACTCGCAGTTAGCTGACAACTAGTTCAAAGCCACTAACAACTTTTTTCTTGTTTCTAGAAATTGGCAATGAGGGTCGGTTGATAACAAAACTTTACGACAAAAGACAAATTTCTATTTCTATGTAGCACATTTCAGCAGCATCTGCATGTGGAGTATATATCTCCCAGTTGATACGATATTCTTGAGTTTGCATTTGTTATCATGCTTTCCTTGATAGAGAGAGCTGCTTACAAGGAACCTTTTTTGACTTCTAATTATTGAAGTTGAAGTCTACAAATAAAATAAATAGCCCATAAGTCAGTCAACTCCTTGTATGAGTTAATTTCTGTGTCATTTTGGTCTCTTGTGGAGAGTTGTCTCATTGGCAATCATACCACATCTTCTTTTTATATTTTACCGCTTACATCACTGAGAAAAAATTCTCAGCTAAGACTACTCACAATGTTGGGAATATATTTTTTTGATGGCAAGGAAAAACGTTCTCATTCTTAGCTGAGTAATATAATTCATTCTGAGAATATTTTTATACTAAGAAAATAAAAGTCTGGTAAAAAGAAACACTTTAGAATTGGTATCTGCTGCTTTTCTGCTATGAATCGGGTATTGAGGAGTAAGAGCACAGATAGGTCAACTCGGCGTCGTCAGAATACTGTGTCCAAATAAGGTGAAATGTCTTCCGAGGGAAAGGAGCTTATAGTGAACTAGCACCTTTAAAAAAATCCAGATCACTGTGTCGGTGTAGAACAAATCAGAATTGATATTTATATCGCATAAATATTTTCTATACCTGAAAATGCATTTAATTTGCCACTGGACGTCTATAAGCAGCAATCCGTCATCATCATAAATATTCTATCGTGTGAGATTTAAAAAATCATTTAGTTTTATAAATTAAATTTGCCGTATCAAGTCATTATATCCTCTTACATTTTAATGAAGCGTAACAAAATAAAGTTTGGAGAATTACTTTAAATGTAAATCATGTGAATTTCATCAATTAAACCGTTATTTAAAGTCAAATTGATACTTGTCCAACTTCTATACACAGTGTTTTCTGTTCGAAGCTAACTGACATGGAACGAATCGTGTGGTCTAATTCAATACACATCCATGGTTAAAACATATATATGATATAACAAAGAATATCGTGATGTATTAAACAATGCTATACTTGATTGGAGAATAAGATTGCGGCCTATTTAGGTATTCCATATTTTACTGTGATTATTTTATTCATCAGAAAGGACAAATTGCGGGAAAAAAAGGTAGGATGATTAAATTAAAAAGTTGGGCAGAAAGTTACCAAAGAGTTCATCAGATGGTTTTCTTTAATATTATCGTTCTCAGATACTTGCTAATGGCCGTTAATAAGCCGAAAATAAGGCGAAAGATACCGAATGGACATTTTAACTCATAAATCGAAAATAAGGCGAAAGATACCGAATGGACATTCAAACTCATAAGTCGAAAATAAGGCGAAAGATACCGAATGGACATTCAAACTCATAAATCGAAAATAAGGCGAAAGATACCGAATGGACATTCAAACTCATAAATCGAAAATAAGGCGAAAGATACCGGATGGACATTCAAACTGATAAATCGAAAATAGACTGACATGCAAAAAAAAAAAAAACTGGGATTATCTTAGGTTCTCTTGAAGGTTGTATTTATCGTCCTTCAATAAATATGCAAACACAATTTGCTACATTTTTTTGAAATATCAAACCGATTTTCAAAAATTGACTTTCAACTTATAATTTTTTCTTTTGTCCTGAAACAAAAGGAAGAACATATAAAATGTGTTCAGCTCTTTGGTCGGGTTGATGTCTCTTTGAGGCAGTCCCTGTTTCCATCCTCAAGTTTGAAATATAATTAAAATTAATATACTATCTTCCCTAGAACATATCAGTTTGCAAAAGTGATATAATGTTTAAGTTTTAAAATGATGGAAATCGATATGAAATAATAAAATTCCTATCGCCTCCTACAATAGGAAGTTAGTGGAGCCATCTTGTACAATTTGAACAACGCAAATATGCACAAAACATTTAAGTAAAAAAATACAAGTGAATTAAAAATTTAAGGAAGATGGCTTGTCATGTTTTGGATTTTTGTCAAATTTTCGGAATCCTCTGGTTTTATCCATTTAAATGCCTTGAAAAAATTGCCCGGTGACCCCCATTTTTCTTTTTGAAATTCTTTAACATGTAAAATGATAAGTCATCTGTAAAAGTCTTATAAAATTTTAATTACTTTTGAACAGTTTTTGAGAACTTTAACTTGTCAATGATAAAGCTAGGAAAAGTCAAGAGAGAATATTTTCCCGCCAAAATTTCAATGACTCATATCTCGAAAACAAGCACGGTGACCTATATATTTTTTTTGCTTTTTGGATTCCTTTATTAATTCCTTATCAAAATAAACTAGTGTCTTGAAAAGTTAATTACTTTGAAACTTAGAAGCGAGCTCCCTTAAATACATACTCGAACATATTTGAATAGACGATAGTTGTTAGAATGTTGCAGGTTCTACCGTATGATGTTGTTAGAATGTTACAGGTTCTACCGTATGATGTTGTTAGAATGTTGCAGGTTCTACCGTATGATGTTGTTAGAATGTTGCAGGTTCTACCGTATGATGTTGTTAGAATGTTACAGGTTCTACCGTATGATGTTGTTAGAATGTTGCAGGTTCTACCGTATGATGTTGTTAGAATGTTACAGGTTCTACCGTATGATGTTGTTAGAATGTTGCAGGTTCTACCGTATGATGTTGTTAGAATGTTGCAGGTTCTACCGTATGATGTTGTTAGAATGTTGCAGGTTCTACCGTATGATGTTGTTAGAATGTTGCAGGTTCTACCGTATGATGTTGTTAGAATGTTGCAGGTTCTACCGTATGATGTTGTTAGAATGTTGCAGGTTCTACCGTATGATGTTGTTAGAATGTTGCAGGTTCTACCGTATGATGTTGTTATTAATGTTTTGGTTGATTTTCAGATATGGACAGAACTACTTTAGTCAGTTTGATTTCGTGTCTTATTCTCGTGTGTCCAGTGAACGGTGAGAACGTTATTATAATTAATCATTGAAAATTAACAAACGAATGAATTATCAAACAAACGAACGAACGAACGAACCCGAAGGGATAACATTTCTATTCGATTTTACAACTGTCTCAAATGAACAAATGAATGAATGAATAAACATCAAAAAAAAGACTGCCTACAGACAACAGACACTGAATTATATAGTGAAATCGAAGACTAATTCAAACCATCTAAAAGTCGAATGGAAAACTAAGTATCAAAGACAAACAGAACGAATAAACGAATCATTTCAATTAATTTAGATGGATTATGTGTTCAAGTGAATTTTCATATTCTTAAAAAAAAAACGCGCATCCAGGACCGCAATAACACATTACAACAATGTGTATGAATATTTAAAACAAAAGATATTTTTTTCCCATCATTTTATTGTTTTATGATTAAATTGCATTATATAAAAGTTCAATGCTTCTTTCTGAATCGTAGCTAGTACAAGAAAATTCTTCAGTTTAGAGGTTATTAATAACCTATTTTCTCTTTAAGATGTTGGTAATACTGAACCCTTATATATGTATATATAAAAATAAGGAGACGTGGTATGGTTGCCAATGAGACAACTATCTGCCAGAGTTCAAATGAAGTGGATGTAAGCAATAATAGGCAACCGCACGGCCTACAACAATGAGGAAAAAAATACCGTAAAGTCGGCTTTAAAAGGCCCGACATGAAAAATATGAAACAATTAAATTGAGAAAGGCAACGGCCTAATTTATAATAAAACAAAATGACATAAATCAACGAAAACCACTGGAATACAGGCTCAGAAAGGAACCGACACATATATACAGAAAATGGCCGGGTTAAACATGTTTGTAAGCACCCAACTCTCCCCTATCCCGGAACAGTGGTGTTACAGCACAACATAAGAACACAATTTTGGTCATGCTTGTCGGTACAAATCACCTTTTTTGTATGTCGAATCCTTAATTTTTCACTCAAAAAAAAAAGGAAATACAGACCAGTACCAGTACCAGAGAACTCTTTTCGTCAGAAAACGCTGTCAAACGTTCAAACATACTATCCACACTGATCTGTGTCCACACTTGTAATAGAATAAAATATATCTTACAGTACACGGGAAACACCACCATTCAGATGACAAGCCTGAACACCATTGGGATTGGGATAGTAATAAATACGACGAATGTCCAACGTCTGACTACTGTAACTTTTTCTACAGTCAATGTACCGTAAGTTATTGTCTTATAGTAATAAATACGACGAATGTCAAACGTCTGACTAATGTAACTATTTCTACAGTCAATGTACCGTAAGTTACTGTCTCATAGTAATAAATACGACGAATGTCAAACGTCTGACTTCTGTAACTATTTCTACAGTCAATGTACCGTAAGTTACTGTCTTAGAGTAATAAATACGACAAATGTCCAACGTCTGACTACTGTAACTATTTCTACAGTCAATGTACCGTAAGTTACTGTCTCATAGTAATAAATACGACGAATGTCCAACGTCTGACTACTGTAACTATTTCTACAGTCAATTTACCGTAAGTTACTGTCTCATAGTAATAAATACGACGAATGTCAAACGTCTGACTTCTGTAACTATTTCTACAGTCAATGTACCGTAAGTTACTGTCTTAGAGTAATAAATACGACAAATGTCCAACGTCTGACTACTGTAACTATTTCTACAGTCAATGTACCGTAAGTTACTGTCTCATAGTAATAAATACGACGAATGTCCAACGTCTGACTACTGTAACTATTTCTATAGTCAATGTACCGTAAGTTACTGTCTCATAGTAATAAATACGACGAATGTCCAACGTCTGACTACTGTAACTATTTCTACAGTCAATTTACCGTAAGTTACTGTCTCATAGTAATAAATACGACGAATGTCAAACGTCTGACTTCTGTAACTATTTCTACAGTCAATGTACCGTAAGTTACTGTCTTAGAGTAATAAATACGACAAATGTCCAACGTCTGACTACTGTAACTATTTCTACAGTCAATGTACCGTAAGTTACTGTCTCATAGTAATAAATACGACGAATGTCCAACGTCTGACTACTGTAACTATTTCTATAGTCAATGTACCGTAAGTTACTGTCTCATAGTAATAAATACGACGACTGTCCAACGTCTGACTACTGTAACTATTTCTACAGTCAATGTACCGTAAGTTACCGTCTTAGAGTAATAAATACGACGAATGTCTAACGTCTGACTACTGTAACTATTTCTACAGTCAATGTACCGTAAGTTACTGTCTTAGAGTAATAAATACGACGAATGTCTAACGTCTGACTACTGTAACTATTTCTACAGTCAATGTACCGTAAGTTACCGTCTTAGAGTAATAAATACGACGAATGTCTAACGTCTGACTGCTGTAACTATTTCTACAGTCAATGTACCGTAAGTTACTGTCTTAGAGTAATAAATGCGACGAATGTCCATCGTTTGACTACTGTAACTATTTCTACAGTCAATGTACCGTAAGTTACTGTCTTAAAGTAATAAAAACGACGAATGTCCAACGTCTGACTACTGTAACTATTTCTACAGTCAATGTACCGTAAGTTACTGTCTTAAAGTAATAAAAACGACGAATGTCCAACGTCTGACTACTGTAACTATTTCTACAGTCAATGTACCGTAAGTTACTGTCTTATAGTAATAAATACGACGAATGTCAAACGTCTGACTACTGTAACTATTTCTACAGTCAATGTACCGTAAGTTACTGTCTTAGAGTAATAAATACGACAAATGTCCAACGTCTGACTACTGTAACTATTTCTACAGTCAATGTACCGTAAGTTACTGTCTTAGAGTAATAAATACGACAAATGTCCAACGTCTGACTACTGTAACTATTTCTACAGTCAATGTACCGTAAGTTACTGTCTCATAGTAATAAATACGATGAATGTCCAACGTCTGACTACTGTAACTATTTCTATTGTCAATGTACCGTAAGTTACTGTCTTAGAGTAATAAATACGACAAATGTCCAACGTCTGACTACTGTAACTATTTCTACAGTCAATGTACCGTAAGTTACTGTCTTATAGTAATAAATACGACGAATGTCTAACGTCTGACTACTGTAACTATTTCTACAGTCAATGTACCGTAAGTTATTGTCTTAGAGTAATAAATACGACAAATGTCCAACGTCTGACTACTGTAACTATTTCTACAGTCAATGTACCGTAAGTTACTGTCTTATAGTAATAAATACGATGAATGTCCAACGTCTGACTACTGTCACTATTTCTACAGTCAATGTACCGTAAGTTACTGTCTTAGAGTAATAAATACGACGAATGTCCAACGTCTGACTACTGTAACTATTTCTACAGCCAATGTACCGTAAGTTACTGTCTTAGAGTAATAAATACGACGAATGTCCAACGTCTGACTACTGTAACTATTTCTACAGCCAATGTACCGTAAGTTACTGTCTTAGAGTAATAAATACGACGAATGTCCAACGTCTGACTACTGTAACTATTTCTATAGTCAATGTACCGTAAGTTACTGTCTTAGAGTAATAAATACGACGAATGTCTAACGTCTGACTACTGTAACTATTTCTACAGTCAATGTACCGTAAGTTACTGTCTTAGAGTAATAAATACGACAAATGTCCAACGTCTGACTACTGTAACTATTTCTACAGTCAATGTACCGTAAGTTACTGTCTTATAGTAATAAATACGACAAATGTCCAACGTCTGACTACTGTAACTATTTCTACAGTCAATGTACCGTAAGTTACTGTCTTAGAGTAATAAATACGACAAATGTCCAACGTCTGACTACTGTAACTATTTCTACAGTCAATGTACCGTAAGTTACTGTCTTAGAGTAATAAATACGACGAATGTCCAACGTCTGACTACTGTAACTATTTATACAGTCAATGTACCGTAAGTTACTGTCTTAGAGTAATAAATACGACGAATGTCCAACGTCTGACTACTGTAACTATTTCTACAGCCAATGTACCGTAAGTTACTGTCTTAGAGTAATAAATACGACGAATGTCCAACGTCTGACTACTGTAACTATTTCTATTGTCAATGTACCGTAAGTTACTGTCTTATAGTAATAAATACGACGAATGTCCAACGTCTGACTACTGTAACTATTTCTACAGCCAATGTACCGTAAGTTACTGTCTTAGAGTAATAAATACGACGAATGTCCAACGTCTGACTACTGTAACTATTTCTACAGTCAATGTACCGTAAGTTACTGTCTTAGAGTAATAAATACGACGAATGTCCAACGTCTGACTACTGTAACTATTTCTACAGCCAATGTACCGTAAGTTACTGTCTTATAGTAATAAATACGACGAATGTCCAACGTCTGACTACTGTAACTATTTCTACAGCCAATGTACCGTAAGTTACTGTCTTAGAGTAATAAATACGACGAATGTCCAACGTCTGACTACTGTAACTATTTCTATTGTCAATGTACCGTAAGTTACTGTCTTATAGTAATAAATACGAAGAATGTCCAACGTCTGACTACTGTAACTATTTCTACAGTCAATGTACCGTAAGTTACTGTCTTAGAGTAATAAATTCGACGAATGTCCAACGTCTGACTACTGTAACTATTTCTATTGTCAATGTACCGTAAGTTACTGTCTTAGAGTAATAAATACGACGAATGTCCAACGTCTGACTACTGTAACTATTTATACAGTCAATGTACCGTAAGTTACTGTCTTAGAGTAATAAATACGACAAATGTCCAACGTCTGACTACTGTAACTATTTCTACAGCCAATGTACCGTAAGTTACTGTCTTATAGTAATAAATACGACGAATGTCCAACGTCTGACTACTGTAACTATTTCTACAGCCAATGTACCGTAAGTTACTGTCTTAGAGTAATAAATACGACGAATGTCCAACGTCTGACTACTGTAACTATTTCTATTGTCAATGTACCGTAAGTTACTGTCTTATAGTAATAAATACGAAGAATGTCCAACGTCTGACTACTGTAACTATTTCTACAGTCAATGTACCGTAAGTTACTGTCTTAGAGTAATAAATACGACGAATGTCCAACGTCTGACTACTGTAACTATTTCTACAGTCAATGTACCGTAAGTTACTGTCCTATAGTAATAAATACGACGAATGTCCAACGTCTGACTACTGTAACTATTTCTACAGTCAATGTACCGTAAGTTACTGTCTTAGAGTAATAAATACGACGAATGTCCAACGTCTGACTACTGTAACTATTTCTACAGTCAATGTACCGTAAGTTACTGTCTTATAGTAATAAATTCGACGAATGTCCAACGTCTGACTACTGTAACTATTTCTATTGTCAATGTACCGTAAGTTACTGTCTTAGAGTAATAAATACGACGAATGTCCAACGTCTGACTACTGTAACTATTTATACAGTCAATGTACCGTAAGTTACTGTCTTAGAGTAATAAATACGACAAATGTCCAACGTCTGACTACTGTAACTATTTCTATAGTCAATGCACCGTAAGTTACTGTTTTATAGTAATAAATACGACGAATGTCCAACGTCTGACTACTGTAACTATTTCTATAGTCAATGTACCGTAAGTTATTGTCTTATAGTAATAAATACGACGAATGTCCAACGTCTGACTACTGTAACTATTTCTACAGCCAATGTACCGTAAGTTACTGTCTTAGAGTAATAAATACGACAAATGTCCAACGTCTGACTACTGTAACTATTTCTACAGTCAATGTACCGTAAGTTATTGTCTTATAGTAATAAATACGACGAATGTTAAACGTCTGACTACTGTAACTATTTCTATTGTCAATGTACCGTAAGTTACTGTCTTATAGTAATAAATACGACGAATGTCCAACGTCTGACTACTGTAACTATTTCTACAGTCAATGTACCGTAAGTTACTGTCTTATAGTAATAAATACGACGAA
Organism: Mytilus trossulus; assembly: GCF_036588685.1. Lineage (NCBI taxonomy): Eukaryota > Metazoa > Mollusca > Bivalvia > Mytilida > Mytilidae > Mytilus > Mytilus trossulus. The sequence continues at coordinate 68,078,297 of NC_086383.1, forward strand.
TGTCTAACGTCTGACTACTGTAACTATTTCTATTGTCAATGTACCGTAAGTTACTGTCTTATAGTAATAAATACGATGAATGTCCAACGTCTGACTACTGTAACTATTTCTACAGTCAATGTACCGTAAGTTACTGTCTTAGAGTAATAAATACGACGAATGTCTAACGTCTGACTACTGTAACTATTTCTACAGTCAATGTACCGTAAGTTATTGTCTTATAGTAATAAATACGACGAATGTTAAACGTCTGACTACTGTAACTATTTCTATTGTCAATGTACCGTAAGTTACTGTCTTATAGTAATAAATACGACGAATGTCCAACGTCTGACTACTGTAACTATTTCTACAGTCAATGTACCGTAAGTTACTGTCTCATAGTAATAAATACGACAAATGTCCAACGTCTGACTACTGTAACTATTTCTACAGTCAATGTACCGTAAGTTACTGTCTTAGAGTAATAAATACGACGAATGTCCAACGTCTGACTACTGTAACTATTTCTACAGTCAATGTACCGTAAGTTACTGTCTTATAGTAATAAATACGACGAATGTCCAACGTCTGACTACTGTAACTATTTCTATAGTCAATGTACCGTAAGTTATTGTCTTATAGTAATAAATACGACGAATGTCCAACGTCTGACTACTGTAACTATTTCTACAGTCAATGTACCGTAAGTTATTGTCTTAGAGTAATAAATACGACAAATGTCCAACGTCTGACTACTGTAACTATTTCTACAGTCAATGTACCGTAAGTTACTGTCTTAGAGTAATAAAAACGACGAATGTCAAACGTCTGACTACTGTAACTATTTCTACAGTCAATGAACCGTAAGTTACTGTCTTAGAGTAATAAATACGACGAATGTCCAACGTCTGACTACTGTAACTATTTCTACAGCCAATGTACCGTAAGTTATTGTCTTAGAGTAATAAATACGACAAATGTCCAACGTCTGACTACTGTAACTATTTCTACAGTCAATGTACCGTAAGTTATTGTCTTAGAGTAATAAATACGACAAATGTCCAACGTCTGACTACTGTAACTATTTCTACAGCCAATGTACCGTAAGTTACTGTCTTAGAGTAATAAATACGACAAATGTCCAACGTCTGACTACTGTAACTATTTCTACAGTCAATGTACCGTAAGTTACTGTCTTAGAGTAATAAATACGACGAATGTCCAACGTCTGACTACTGTAACTATTTCTACAGCCAATGTACCGTAAGTTACTGTCTTAGAGTAATAAATACGACGAATGTCCAACGTCTGACTACTGTAACTATTTCTACAGTCAATGTACCGTAAGTTACTGTCTTAGAGTAATAAATACGACGAATGTCCAACGTCTGACTACTGTAACTATTTCTACAGTCAATGTACCGTAAGTTACTGTCTTATAGTAATAAATACGAAGAATGTCCAACGTCTGACTACTGTAACTATTTCTATTGTCAATGTACCGTAAGTTACTGTCTTATAGTAATAAATACGACGAATGTCCAACGTCTGACTACTGTAACTATTTCTACAGTCAATGTACCGTAAGTTACTGTCTTATAGTAATAAATACGAAGAATGTCCAACGTCTGACTACTGTAACTATTTCTATTGTCAATGTACCGTAAGTTACTGTCTTAGAGTAATAAATACGACAAATGTCCAACGTCTGACTACTGTAATTATTTCTACAGCCAATGTACCGTAAGTTACTGTCTTAGAGTAATAAAAACGACGAATGTCCAACGTCTGACTACTGTAACTATTTCTACAGTCAATGTACCGTAAGTTACTGTCTTAGAGTAATAAAAACGACGAATGTCCAACGTCTGACTACTGTAACTATTTCTACAGTCAATGTACCGTAAGTTACTGTCTTAGAGTAATAAATACGACGAATGTCCAACGTCTGACTACTGTAACTATTTCTACAGTCAATGTACCGTAAGTTACTGTCTTATAGTAATAAATACGATGAATGTCCAACGTCTGACTACTGTAACTATTTCTACAGCCAATGTACCGTAAGTTACTGTCTTATAGTAATAAATACGAAGAATGTCCAACGTCTGACTACTGTAACTATTTCTACAGTCAATGTACCGTAAGTTACTGTCTTATAGTAATAAATACGATGAATGTCCAACGTCTGACTACTGTAACTATTTCTACAGTCAATGTACCGTAAGTTACTGTCTTAGAGTAATAAATACGACGAATGTCCAACGTCTGACTACTGTAACTATTCCTTCAGTCAATGTACCGTAAGTTACTGTCTTATAGTAATAAATACGATGAATGTCCAACGTCTGACTACTGTAACTATTTCTACAGTCAATGTACCGTAAGTTACTGTCTCATAGTAATAAATACGACGAATGTCCAACGTCTGACTACTGTAACTATTTCTACAGTCAATGTACCGTAAGTTACTGTCTTAGAGTAATAAAAACGACGAATGTCCAACGTCTGACTACTGTAACTATTTCTACAGTCAATGTACCGTAAGTTACTGTCTTAGAGTAATAAATACGACGAATGTCCAACGTCTGACTACTGTAACTATTTCTACAGTCAATGTACCGTAAGTTACTGTCTTATAGTAATAAATACGATGAATGTCCAACGTCTGACTACTGTAACTATTTCTACAGTCAATGTACCGTAAGTTACTGTCTTATAGTAATAAATACGATGAATGTCCAACGTCTGACTACTGTAACTATTTCTACAGTCAATGTACCGTAAGTTACTGTCTCATAGTAATAAATACGACGAATGTCCAACGTCTGACTACTGTAACTATTTCTACAGTCAATGTACCGTAAGTTACTGTCTTAGAGTAATAAAAACGACGAATGTCCAACGTCTGACTACTGTAACTATTTCTACAGTCAATGTACCGTAAGTTACTGTCTTAGAGTAATAAATACGACGAATGTCCAACGTCTGACTACTGTAACTATTTCTACAGTCAATGTACCGTAAGTTACTGTCTTATAGTAATAAATACGACAAATGTCCAACGTCTGACTACTGTAACTATTTCTATAGTCAATGCACCGTAAGTTACTGTCTCATAGTAATAAATACGACGAATGTCTAACGTCTGACTACTGTAACTATTTCTATTGTCAATGTACCGTAAGTTACTGTCTTATAGTAATAAATACGACGAATGTCCAACGTCTGACTACTGTAACTATTTCTACAGTCAATGTACCGTAAGTTATTGTCTTATAGTAATAAATACGACGAATGTCCAACGTCTGACTACTGTAACTATTTCTACAGTCAATGTACCGTAAGTTACTGTCTTAGAGTAATAAATACGACGAATGTCCAACGTCTGACTACTGTAACTATTTCTACAGTCAATGTACCGTAAGTTACTGTCTTATAGTAATAAATACGACAAATGTCCAACGTCTGACTACTGTAACTATTTCTATTGTCAATGTACCGTAAGTTACTGTCTTAGAGTAATAAATACGACGAATGTCCAACGTCTGACTACTGTAACTATTTCTACAGTCAATGTACCGTAAGTTACTGTCTTATAGTAATAAATACGACGAATGTCCAACGTCTGACTACTGTAACTATTTCTACAGCCAATGTACCGTAAGTTACTGTCTTAGAGTAATAAATACGACGAATGTCCAACGTCTGACTACTGTAACTATTTCTACAGTCAATGTACCGTAAGTTACTGTCTTAGAGTAATAAATACGACGAATTTCCAACGTCTGACTACTGTAATTATTTCTACAGTCAATGTACCGTAAGTTACTGTCTTAGAGTAATAAATACGACGAATGTCCAACGTCTGACTACTGTAACTATTTCTACAGTCAATGTACCGTAAGTTATTGTCTTAGAGTAATAAATACGACAAATGTCCAACGTCTGACTACTGTAATTATTTCTACAGTCAATGTACCGTAAGTTACTGTCTTAGAGTAATAAATACGACGAATGTCCAACGTCTGACTACTGTAACTATTTCTACAGTCAATGTACCGTAAGTTACTGTCTTAGAGTAATAAATACGACGAATGTCAAACGTCTGACTACTGTAACTATTTCTACAGTCAATGTACCGTAAGTTACTGTCTTATAGTAATAAATACGATGAATGTCCAACGTCTGACTACTGTAACTATTTCTACAGTCAATGTACCGTAAGTTACTGTCTCATAGTAATAAATACGACGAATGTCCAACGTCTGACTACTGTAACTATTTATACAGCCAATGTACCGTAAGTTACTGTCTCATAGTAATAAATACGACGAATGTCCAACGTCTGACTACTGTAACTATTTCTACAGCCAATGTACCGTAAGTTACTGTCTCATAGTAATAAATACGATGAATGTCCAACGTCTGACTACTGTAACTATTTCTACAGCCAATGTACCGTAAGTTACTGTCTTATAGTAATAAATACGACGAATGTCCAACGTCTGACTACTGTAACTATTTCTACAGTCAATGTACCGTAAGTTACTGTCTTAGAGTAATAAATACGACGAATGTCTAACGTCTGACTACTGTAACTATTTCTACAGTCAATGTACCGTAAGTTACTGTCTTAAAGTAATAAATACGACGAATGTCTAACGTCTGACTACTGTAACTATTTCTACAGTCAATGTACCGTAAGTTACTGTCTTATAGTAATAAATACGACGAATGTCAAACGTCTGACTAATGTAACTATTTCTACAGTCAATGTACCGTAAGTTATTGTCTTCGAGTAATAAATACGACGAATATCGGCCAACGTCTGACTACTGTAACTATTTCTACAGTTAATGTACCGTAAGTTACTGTCTCATAGTAATAAATACGACGAATGTCCAACGTCTGACTACTGTAACTATTTCTACAGTCAATGTACCGTAAGTTACTGTCTTAGAGTAATAAATACGACAAATGTCCAACGTCTGACTACTGTAACTATTTCTACAGTCAATGTACCGTAAGTTACTGTCTTATAGTAATAAATACGACGAATGTCCAACGTCTGACTACTGTAACTATTTCTATAGTCAATGTACCGTAAGTTACTGTCTTAGAGAAATAAATACGACGAATGTCCAACGTCTGACTACTGTAACTATTTATACAGTCAATGTACCGTAAGTTACTGTCTCATAGTAATAAATACGACGAATGTCCAACGTCTGACTACTGTAACTATTTCTACAGTCAATGTACCGTAAGTTACTGTCTTATAGTAATAAATACGACGAATGTCCAACGTCTGACTACTGTAACTATTTCGACAGTCAATGTACCGTAAGTTATTGTCTTAGAGTAATAAATACGACGAATGTCTAACGTCTGACTACTGTAACTATTTCTACAGTCAATGTACCGTAAGTTACTGTCTTATAGTAATAAATACGACGAATGTCCAACGTCTGACTACTGTAACTATTTCTACAGTCAATGTACCGTAAGTTACTGTCTTATAGTAATAAATACGACGAATGTCCAACGTCTGACTACTGTAACTATTTCTACAGTCAATGTACCGTAAGTTACTGTCTTATAGTAATAAATACGACGAATGTCCAACGTCTGACTACTGTAACTATTTCTACAGTCAATGTACCGTAAGTTACTGTCTTATAGTAATAAATACGACGAATGTCCAACGTCTGACTACTGTAACTATTTCTACAGTCAATGTACCGTAAGTTACTGTCTTAGAGTAATAAATACGACGAATGTCCAACGTCTGACTACTGTAACTATTTCTACAGTCAATGTACCGTAAGTTACTGTCTTATAGTAATAAATACGACGAATGTCCAACGTCTGACTACTGTAACTATTTCTACAGTCAATGTACCGTAAGTTACTGTCTTATAGTAATAAATACGACGAATGTCCAACGTCTGACTACTGTAACTATTTCTACAGTCAATGTACCGTAAGTTACTGTCTTATAGTAATAAATACGACGAATGTCCAACGTCTGACTACTGTAACTATTTCTACAGTCAATGTACCGTAAGTTACTGTCTTAGAGTAATAAATACGACGAATGTCCAACGTCTGACTACTGTAACTATTTATACAGTCAATGTACCGTAAGTTACTGTCTTAGAGTAATAAATACGACGAATGTCTAACGTCTGACTACTGTAACTATTTCTACAGTCAATGTACCGTAAGTTACTGTCTTAGAGTAATAAATACGACAAATGTCCAACGTCTGACTACTGTAACTATTTCTATAGTCAATGTACTGTAAGTTACTGTCTTATAGTAATAAATACGACAAATGTCCAACGTCTGACTACTGTAACTATTTCTATAGTCAATGTACCGTAAGTTACTGTCTTAGAGTAATAAATACGACAAATGTCCAACGTCTGACTACTGTAACTATTTCTATAGTCAATGTACTGTAAGTTACTGTCTTATAGTAATAAATACGACAAATGTCCAACGTCTGACTACTGTAACTATTTCTACAGCCAATGTACCGTAAGTTACTGTCTTAGAGTAATAAATACGACAAATGTCCAACGTCTGACTACTGTAACTATTTCTACAGTCAATGTACCGTAAGTTACTGTCTTATAGTAATAAATACGACGAATGTCCAACGTCTGACTACTGTAACTATTTCTATAGTCAATGTACCGTAAGTTACTGTCCTATAGTAATAAATACGACGAATGTCCAACGTCTGACTACTGTAACTATTTCTACAGTCAATGTACCGTAAGTTACTGTCCTATAGTAATAAATACGACGAATGACCAACGTCTGACTACTGTAACTATTTCTACAGTCAATGTACCGTAAGTTACTGTCCTATAGTAATAAATACGACGACTGTCCAACGTCTGACTACTGTAACTATTTCTACAGTCAATGTACCGTAAGTTACTGTCTTATAGTAATAAATACGACGAATGACCAACGTCTGACTACTGTAACTATTTCTACAGTCAATGTACCGTAAGTTACTGTCTTAAAGTAATAAATACGACGAATGTTAAACGTCTGACTACTGTAACTATTTCTACAGTCAATGTACCGTAAGTTACTGTCTTAAAGTAATAAATACGACGAATGTTAAACGTCTGACTACTGTAACTATTTCTATAGTCAATGTACTGTAAGTTATTGTCTTAAAGTAATAAATACGACGAATGTTAAACGTCTGACTACTGTAACTATTTCTACAGTCAATGTACCGTAAGTTACTGTCCTATAGTAATAAATACGACGACTGTCCAACGTCTGACTACTGTAACTATTTCTACAGTCAATGTACCGTAAGTTACTGTCCTATAGTAATAAATACGACGAATGTCCAACGTCTGACTACTGTAACTATTTCTACAGTCAATGTACCGTAAGTTACTGTCCTATAGTAATAAATACGACGACTGTCCAACGTCTGACTACTGTAACTATTTCTACAGTCAATGTACTGTAAGTTACTGTCCTATAGTAATAAATACGACGAATGTCCAACGTCTGACTACTGTAACTATTTCTACAGTCAATGTACCGTAAGTTACTGTCCTATAGTAATAAATACGACGACTGTCCAACGTCTGACTACTGTAACTATTTCTACAGTCAATGTACCGTAAGTTACTGTCCTATAGTAATAAATACGACGAATGTCCAACGTCTGACTACTGTAACTATTTCTATAGTCAATGTACCGTAAGTTACTGTCTTAGAGTAATAAATACGACGACTGTCCAACGTCTGACTGCTGTAACTATTTCTATAGTCAATGTACCGTAAGTTACTGTCTTCGAGTAATAAATACGACAAATGTCAAACGTCTGACTACTGTAACTATTTCTACAGCCAATGTACCGTAAGTTACTGTCTTATAGTAATAAATACGACGAATGTCCAACGTCTGACTACTGTAACTATTTCTACAGCCAATGTACCGTAAGTTACTGTCTTATAGTAATAAATACGACAAATGTCCAACGTCTGACTACTGTAACTATTTCTACAGTCAATGTACCGTAAGTTACTGTCTTATAGTAATAAATACGACGAATGTCCAACGTCTGACTACTGTAACTATTTCTACAGTCAATGTACCGTAAGTTACTGTCTTATAGTAATAAATACGACGAATGTCCAACGTCTGACTTCTGTAACTATTTCTATAGTCAATGTACTGTAAGTTACTGTCTTATAGTAATAAATACGACAAATGTCCAACGTCTGACTACTGTAACTATTTCTACAGTCAATGTACTGTAAGTTACTGTCCTATAGTAATAAATACGACGAATGTCCAACGTCTGACTACTGTAACTATTTCTACAGTCAATGTACTGTAAGTTACTGTCCTATAGTAATAAATACGACGAATGTTAAACGTCTGACTACTGTAACTATTCCTACAGTCAATGTACCGTAAGTTATTATCTTAGAATAATAAATACGACGAATGTCCAACGTCTGACTACTGTAACTATTTCTACAGTCAATGTACTGTAAGTTACTGTCCTATAGTAATAAATACGACGAATGTCCGACGTCTGACTACTGTAACTATTTCTACAGTCAATGTACCGTAAGTTACTGTCTTATAGTAATAAATACGACGAATGTCCAACGTCTGACTACTGTAACTATTTATACAGTCAATGTACCGTAAGTTATTATCTTAGAGTAATAAATACGACGAGTGACCAACGTCTGACTACTGTAACTATTTCTACAGTCAATGTACCGTAAGTTACTGTCTTAGAGTAATAAATACGACGAATATCCAACGTCTGACTACTGTAACTATTTCTACAGTCAATGTACCGTAAGTTACTGTCTTAGAGTAATAAATACGACGAATGTCCAACGTCTGACTACTGTAACTATTCCTTCAGTCAATGTACCGTAAGTTACTGTCTTATAGTAATAAATACGACGAATGTCCAACGTCTGACTACTGTAACTATTTCTACAGCCAATGTACCGTAAGTTACTGTCTTAGAGTAATAAATACGACGAATATCCAACGTCTGACTACTGTAACTATTTCTACAGTCAATGTACCGTAAGTTACTGTCTTAGAGTAATAAATACGACGAATATCCAACGTCTGACTACTGTAACTATTTCTACAGTCAATGTACTGTAAGTTACTGTCCTATAGTAATAAATACGACAAATGTCCGACGTCTGACTACTGTAACTATTTCTACAGTCAATGTACCGTAAGTTACTGTCCTATAGTAATAAATACGACAAATGTCCGACGTCTGACTACTGTAACTATTTCTACAGTCAATGTACCGTAAGTTACTGTCTTAGAGTAAAAAATACGACGAATGTCCAACGTCTGACTACTGTAACTATTTCTACAGTCAATGTACTGTAAGTTACTGTCTTAAAGTAATAAATACGACGAATGTTAAACGTCTGACTACTGTAACTATTTCTACAGTCAATGTACCGTAAGTTACTGTCTTAGAGTAATAAATACGACGAATGTTCAACGTCTGACTACTGTAACTATTTCTACAGTCAATGTACCGTAAGTTACTGTCTTAGAGTAATAAATACGACGAATGTCCGACGTCTGACTACTGTAACTATTTCTATAGTCAATGTACCGCAAGTTACTGTCCTATAGTAATAAATACGACGAATGTCCGACGTCTGACTACTGTAACTATTTCTACAGTCAATGTACCGTAAGTTATTGTCTTAGAGTAATAAATACGACGAATGTCCGACGTCTGACTACTGTAACTATTTCTATAGTCAATGTACCGCAAGTTACTGTCCTATAGTAATAAATACGACGAATGTCCGACGTCTGACTACTGTAACTATTTCTACAGTCAATGTACCGTAAGTTACTGTCTCATAGTAATAAATACGACAAATGTCCGACGTCTGACTACTGTAACTATTTCTACAGTCAATGTACCGTAAGTTACTGTCTTAGAGTAATAAATACGACGAATGTTAAACGTCTGACTACTGTAACTATTTCTACAGTCAATGTACCGTAAGTTACTGTCTTAGAGTAATAAATACGACGAATGTTCAACGTCTGACTACTGTAACTATTTCTACAGTCAATGTACCGTAAGTTACTGTCTTAGAGTAATAAATACGACGAATGTCCGACGTCTGACTACTGTAACTATTTCTACAGTCAATGTACCGTAAGTTACTGTCTTAGAGTAATAAATACGACGAATGTCCAACGTCTGACTACTGTAACTATTTCTACAGTCAATGTACCGTAAGTTATTGTCTTAGAGTAATAAATACGACGAATGTTAAACGTCTGACTACTGTAACTATTTCTACAGTCAATGTACCGTAAGTTATTGTCTCATAGTAATAAATACGACGAATGTCCAACGTCTGACTACTACATAACTATTTCTACAGTCAATGTACCGTGAGTTACTGTCTTAGAGTAATAAATACGACGAATGTTAAACGTCTGACTACTGTAACTATTTCTATAGTCAATGTACCGTAAGTAACTGTCTTAGAGTAATAAATACGACGAATGTCCAACGTCTGACTACTACATAACTATTTCTACAGTCAATGTACCGTAAGTTACTGTCTTAGAGTAATAAATACGACGAATGTCAAACGTCTGACTACTGTAACTATTTCTACAGTCAATGTACCGTAAGTTATTGTCTTAGAGTAATAAATACGACGACTGTCCAACGTCTGACTACTGTAACTATTTCTACAGTCAATGTACTGTAAGTTACTGTCTTATAGTAATAAATACGACAAATGTCCAACGTCTGACTACTGTAACTATTTCTACAGTCAATGTACCGTAAGTTATTGTCTAAGAGTAATAAATACGACGAATGTCTAACGTCTGACTACTGTAACTATTTCTACAGTCAATGTACCGTAAGTTACTGTCTTATAGTAATAAATACGACAAATGACCAACGTCTGACTACTGTAACTATTTCAACAGTCAATGTACCGTAAGTTACTGTCTTAGAGTAATAAATACGACGAATGTCCAACGTCTGACTACTGTAACTATTTCTACAGTCAATGTACCGTAAGTTACTGTCTCATAGTAATAAATACGACAAATGTCCAACGTCTGACTACTGTAACTATTTCTACAGTCAATGTACCGTAAGTTACTGTCTTAGAGTAATAAATACGACGAATGTCCAACGTCTGACTACTGTAACTATTTCTACAGTCAATGTACCGTAAGTTACTGTCCTATAGTAATAAATACGACGAATGTCCAACGTCTGACTACTGTAACTATTTCTACAGTCAATGTACCGTAAGTTACTGTCTTAGAGTAATAAATACGACGAATGTCCAACGTCTGACTACTGTAACTATTTCTACAGTCAATGTACCGTAAGTTACTGTCTTATAGTAATAAATTCGACGAATGTCCAACGTCTGACTACTGTAACTATTTCTATTGTCAATGTACCGTAAGTTACTGTCTTAGAGTAATAAATACGACGAATGTCCAACGTCTGACTACTGTAACTATTTATACAGTCAATGTACCGTAAGTTACTGTCTTAGAGTAATAAATACGACAAATGTCCAACGTCTGACTACTGTAACTATTTCTATAGTCAATGCACCGTAAGTTACTGTTTTATAGTAATAAATACGACGAATGTCCAACGTCTGACTACTGTAACTATTTCTATAGTCAATGTACCGTAAGTTATTGTCTTATAGTAATAAATACGACGAATGTCCAACGTCTGACTACTGTAACTATTTCTACAGCCAATGTACCGTAAGTTACTGTCTTAGAGTAATAAATACGACAAATGTCCAACGTCTGACTACTGTAACTATTTCTACAGTCAATGTACCGTAAGTTATTGTCTTATAGTAATAAATACGACGAATGTTAAACGTCTGACTACTGTAACTATTTCTATTGTCAATGTACCGTAAGTTACTGTCTTATAGTAATAAATACGACGAATGTCCAACGTCTGACTACTGTAACTATTTCTACAGTCAATGTACCGTAAGTTACTGTCTTATAGTAATAAATACGACGAATGTCTAACGTCTGACTACTGTAACTATTTCTATTGTCAATGTACCGTAAGTTACTGTCTTATAGTAATAAATACGATGAATGTCCAACGTCTGACTACTGTAACTATTTCTACAGTCAATGTACCGTAAGTTACTGTCTTAGAGTAATAAATACGACGAATGTCTAACGTCTGACTACTGTAACTATTTCTACAGTCAATGTACCGTAAGTTATTGTCTTATAGTAATAAATACGACGAATGTTAAACGTCTGACTACTGTAACTATTTCTATTGTCAATGTACCGTAAGTTACTGTCTTATAGTAATAAATACGACGAATGTCCAACGTCTGACTACTGTAACTATTTCTACAGTCAATGTACCGTAAGTTACTGTCTCATAGTAATAAATACGACAAATGTCCAACGTCTGACTACTGTAACTATTTCTACAGTCAATGTACCGTAAGTTACTGTCTTAGAGTAATAAATACGACGAATGTCCAACGTCTGACTACTGTAACTATTTCTACAGTCAATGTACCGTAAGTTACTGTCTTATAGTAATAAATACGACGAATGTCCAACGTCTGACTACTGTAACTATTTCTATAGTCAATGTACCGTAAGTTATTGTCTTATAGTAATAAATACGACGAATGTCCAACGTCTGACTACTGTAACTATTTCTACAGTCAATGTACCGTAAGTTATTGTCTTAGAGTAATAAATACGACAAATGTCCAACGTCTGACTACTGTAACTATTTCTACAGTCAATGTACCGTAAGTTACTGTCTTAGAGTAATAAAAACGACGAATGTCAAACGTCTGACTACTGTAACTATTTCTACAGTCAATGAACCGTAAGTTACTGTCTTAGAGTAATAAATACGACGAATGTCCAACGTCTGACTACTGTAACTATTTCTACAGCCAATGTACCGTAAGTTATTGTCTTAGAGTAATAAATACGACAAATGTCCAACGTCTGACTACTGTAACTATTTCTACAGTCAATGTACCGTAAGTTATTGTCTTAGAGTAATAAATACGACAAATGTCCAACGTCTGACTACTGTAACTATTTCTACAGCCAATGTACCGTAAGTTACTGTCTTAGAGTAATAAATACGACAAATGTCCAACGTCTGACTACTGTAACTATTTCTACAGTCAATGTACCGTAAGTTACTGTCTTAGAGTAATAAATACGACGAATGTCCAACGTCTGACTACTGTAACTATTTCTACAGTCAATGTACTGTAAGTTACTGTCTTAGAGTAATAAATACGACGAATGTCAAACGTCTGACTACTGTAACTATTTCTACAGTCAATGTACCGTAAGTTACTGTCTTAGAGTAATAAATACGACGACTGTCCAACGTCTGACTACTGTAACTATTTCTACAGTCAATGTACCGTAAGTTACTGTCTTATAGTAATAAATACAACGAATGTCCAACGTCTGACTACTGTAACTATTTCTACAGTCAATGTACCGTGAGTTACTGTCTTAGAGTAATAAATACGACGACTGTCCAACGTCTGACCACTGTAACTATTTCTACAGTCAATGTACCGTAAGTTACTGTCTTATAGTAATAAATACGACGAATGTCAAACGTCTGACTACTGTAACTATTTCTACAGTCAATGTACCGTAAGTTACTGTCTTAGAGTAATAAATACGACGAATGTCCAACGTCTGACTACTGTAACTATTCCTACAGTCAATGTACCGTAAGTTATTGTCTTAGAGTAATAAATACGACGACTGTCCAACGTCTGACTACTGTAACTATTTCTACAGCCAATGTACCGTAAGTTACTGTCTTAGAGTAATAAATACGACGAATGTCCAACGTCTGACTACTGTAACTATTTCTACAGTCAATGTACCGTAAGTTATTGTCTTAGAGTAATAAATACGACAAATGTCCAACGTCTGACTACTGTAACTATTTCTACAGTCAATGTACCGTAAGTTACTGTCTTAGAGTAATAAATACGATGAATGTCCAACGTCTGACTACTGTAACTATTTCTACAGTCAATGTACCGTAAGTTATTGTCTCATAGTAATAAATACGACGAATGTCTAACGTCTGACTACTGTAACTATTCCTACAGTCAATGTACCGTAAGTTATTGTCTTATAGTAATAAATACGACGAATGTCAAACGTCTGACTACTGTAACTATTTCTACAGTCAATGTACCGTAAGTTACTGTCTTATAGTAATAAATACGACGAATGTCCGACGTCTGACTACTGTAACTATTTCTACAGTCAATGTACCGTAAGTTACTGTCTTATAGTAATAAATACGACGAATGTCCAACGTCTGACTACTGTAACTATTTCTACAGTCAATGTACCGTAAGTTACTGTCTTAGAGTAATAAATACGACGAATGTCCAACGTCTGACTACTGTAACTATTTCTACAGCCAATGTACCGTAAGTTACTGTCTTAGAGTAATAAATACGACGAATGTCCAACGTCTGACTACTGTAACTATTTCTACAGTCAATGTACCGTAAGTTACTGTCTTAGAGTAATAAATACGACGAATGTCAAACGTCTGACTACTGTAACTATTTCTACAGTCAATGTACCGTAAGTTATTGTCTTATAGTAATAAATACGACGAATGTCCAACGTCTGACTACTGTAACTATTTCTACAGTCAATGTACCGTAAGTTACTGTCTTAGAGTAATAAATACGACGAATGTCAAACGTCTGACTACTGTAACTATTTCTACAGTCAATGTACCGTAAGTTACTGTCTTATAGTAATAAATACGACGAATGTCCAACGTCTGACTACTGTAACTATTTCTACAGTCAATGTACCGTAAGTTACTGTCTTAGAGTAATAAATACGACGAATGTCAAACGTCTGACTACTGTAACTATTTCTACAGTCAATGTACCGTAAGTTACTGTCTTATAGTAATAAATACGACGAATGTCCAACGTCTGACTACTGTAACTATTTCTACAGTCAATGTACCGTAAGTTACTGTCTTAGAGTAATAAATACGACGAATGTCCAACGTCTGACTACTGTAACTATTTCTACAGCCAATGTACCGTAAGTTACTGTCTTATAGTAATAAATACGACGAATGTCCAACGTCTGACTACTGTAACTATTTCTACAGCCAATGTACCGTAAGTTATTGTCTGATAGTAATAAATACGACGAATGACCAACGTCTGACTACTGTAACTATTTCTACAGCCAATGTACCGTAAGTTACTGTCTCATAGTAATAAATACGACGAATGTCCAACGTCTGACTACTGTAACTATTTCTACAGTCAATGTACCGTAAGTTATTGTCTTATAGTAATAAATACGACGAATGTCGGCCAACGTCTGACTACTGTAACTATTTCTACAGTCAATGTATCGTAAATTACTGTACCCGAGAATAATATGAATATTTCTACAGTCAATTTACCGTAAGTTACTGTACACGAGAATAATGTAACTATTTCTACAGCCCATGTACTGTAAGTTACTATGAGACTTAGCTTGACTGTCCCTTTGGTAACTTTCGTCCATCTGTTACTGTCTCGGAGTAAAGTTCGGATAATGTACCGTTAGCTACTGCCTCGGGGTTATTCAATTAATGTGTCTCCAGTGTTTGTACCGTTAGTAACTGCCCTAGAATAATGTAATTATATAACCAATGAATATACCGTATATGAATGTTTCAGAGTAACATAATTACTTCTACAGAGTAATGCAATTGTTCCACGGTTAATTACCGTGAGTCACTTCTCCGTAGTATTGTTATTATTTCTACAGTTAATTACCGTGAGTCACTTCTCCGTAGTATTGTTACTATTTCTACAGTTAATTATCGTGAGTCACTTCTCCGTAGTATTGTTACTATTTCTACAGTTAATTATCGTGAGTCACTTCTCCGTAGTATTACTACTATTTCTACAGTTAATTACCGTGAGTCACTTCTCCGTAGTATTGTTACTATTTCTACAGTTAATTACCGTGAGTCACTTCTCCGTAGTATTGTTACTATTTCTACAGTTAATTACCGTGAGTCACTTCTCCGTAGTATTGTTATTATTTCTTCAGTTAATTACCGTGAGTCACTACTCCGTAGTATTGTTACCATTTCCACAGTTAATTACCGTGAGTCACTTCTCCGTAGTATTGTTATTATTTCTACAGTTAATTACCGTGAGTCACTACTCCGTAGTATTGTTATTATTTCTACAGTTAATTACCGTGAGTCACTACTCCGTAGTATTGTTACCATTTCTAGTTAATTACCGTGAGTCACTTCTCCGTAGTATTGTTATTATTTCTTCAGTTAATTACCGTGAGTCACTTCTCCGTAGTATTGTTATTATTTCTTCAGTTAATTACCGTGAGTCACTTCTCCGTAGTATTGTTACTATTTCTACAGTTAATTACCGTGAGTCAATTCTCCGTAGTATTGTTACTATTTCTACAGTCTATGTACTTTATTATTTACAGTCAGATAAAGGGTATGAAGTACGTTGTAAGCAGTGTTCGTTCTTCCAGACATGTATGAAGGATGTTAACCGCATTACCGATCCTTGTGACGATGTTTACATATGTAAAGGTATGTATGAAGGATATTAATCACATGATCAATCCTTGTGACGATGTTTACATATGTTAAGGTAGGCATGAAGGATGTTAACCGCATTACCGATCCTTGTGACGATGTTTAAATATGTAAAGGTATGTATGAAGGATATTAACCGTATGACTGTTCGTTGTGACGATGTTTACATATGTAAAGGTATGTATGAATGAGGTTAACCGTATGACTGTTCGTTGTGACGATGTTTACATATGTAAAGGTATGTATGAATGAGGTTAACCGTATGACTGTTCGTTGTGACGATGTTTACATATGTAAAAGTATGTATGAAGGATGTTAACCGTATGACTGTTCGTTGTGACGATGTTATCATATGTAAAGGTATGTATGAATGAGGTTAACCGTATGACTGTTCCTTGTGACGATGTTTACATATGTAAAGGTATGTATGAAGGATGTAAACCGTATGACCGATCCTTGTGACGATGTTTACATATGTAAAGGTATGTATGAAGGATGTAAACCGTATGACTGATCCTTGTGACGATGTTTACATATGTAAAGGTATGTATGAAGGATGTAAACCGTATGACTGATCCTTGTGACGATGTTTACATGTGTAAAGGTATGTATGAGAGATGTAAACCGTATGACTGATCCTTGTGACGATGTTTTAATATGTAAAGGTATGTATGAAGGATGTAAACCGTATGGCTGATCCTTGTGATGATGTTTACATATGTTAATGTAGGTTTGAATGATGTTAACCGTATGACTGATCCTTGGGACGATGTTTACATGTGAAGAGGTATGTATGAAGGATGTTTAAAGCTTGACCGATCCTTGTGACGATGTTTACATATTTTAATGTAGGTTTGAATGATGTTAACCGTATGACTGATCCTTGGGACGATGTTTACATATGTAAAGGTATGTATGAAGGATGTTAACCATATGACTGATCCTTGTGACGATGTTTACATATGTTAAGTAAGGTTTGAATGATTTTAACCACATGACCGATCCTTGTGACGATATTTTCATATGAAAAGGTATGTATGAAGGATGATAACCGTATGACTGATCCTTGTGACGATGTTTACATATTTTAAGGTAGGTTTGAATGATGTTAACCGTATGACCGATCCTTGTGACGATGTTTTCATATGTAAATGTATGTATGAAGGATGTTTACCGTATGACCGATCCTTGTGAAGATGTTTTCATATGTAAAGGTAGGTTTAAATGATGTTAACCGTATGACCGATCCTTGTGACGATGTTTTTTTCATATTTAAATGTATGTAAGAAGGATGTTATCCTTGTGACGATGTTTACATATGTAAAGGTATGTATAAAGGATGTAAACCGTATGACTGATCCTTGTGACGATGTTTACATATGTAAAGGTATGTATGAAGGATGTTAACCGTATGACTGATCCTTGTGACGATGTTTACATATGTAAAGGTATGTATGAAGGATGTAAACCGTATGACTGATCCTTATGATGATGTTTACATGTGAAAAGGTAGGTATGAGAGATGTAAACCGTATGACTGATCCTTGTGACGATGTTTACATATGTTAAGGTATGTATGAAGGGTGTAAACCGTATGACTGATCCTTGTGACGATGTTTACATATGTTAAGGTAGGTATGATAGATGTAAACCGTATGACTGATCCTTGTGACGATGTTTACATATGTTAAGGTAGGTATGAAAGATGTTAACCGTATGACAGATCCTTGTGACGCTGTTTACATATGTTAAGGTAGGTATGAAAGATGTTAACCGTATGACTGATCCTTGTGACGATGTTTACATATGTAAAGGTACGTATGAAGGATGTTTACCGTATGACTGTTCGTTGTGACGATGTTTACATATGTAAAAGTTGGTTCAAGTTAGAAATAAATAAATCCCTTCGTTCCTTTTAATGACAATTGTTACACGATGATGACTGCTGTACCACATATAACGGAATATAATGAGACTGTCATCAAAGTGAGAGGTTTAGCGCTATAAAACCAGGTTTAATCCACCATTCTAAATTTGAAAAATGCCTGTACCAGGCAGGAGTATGACAGTTCTTGTCCATTCGTTTTTGATCATTTTATAATGCCATGTGATTATGGACTTTCCGATTAGATTTCCCCCCGAGTTCAGTGTTTTTGTGATTTTACTTTTTACATTTTATAAGAAGAGGATGCAACGTCCAACACAGTAATGCTGCGGAAAAGACAAACTTGCTGTTTCGTTATTTGACATGAAAGTTTTAATTCATTATTGGCTTTGCTTTTCTGGGGCATAATGATACCTAAAGGTAAATCCAGGAAATGAAACACATGTATATAGTGTTACTTCATCTTGTTATCAAATATTATCCACGCATGATATATTTTATTTGTTCACAACAACCTATTCCAAATTTCAGATGTAGAAACCTTCAAACAGGGTATTGGAAGTCTTGTCATCATGGTTGTTGTCAGTGTAATGGCGGCGGCCATGTTTGTTGTTACTAGCTGTGTCTGTTACAAATACAGAATGCTGCAACAGAAACTGAAGAAAAGGAACATGTCAACCAAGCATAATGCAATCAGTGCAATTTATCCAGGTAATTGTTTTTTATATTATATTGTAAATAAATTGAGAATAAATTTGGTAATGTGTCAAAGAGACTACAGCCCGACCATAGAGTGTAAAACAGCCGAAGGCCACCAATGGGTCTTCCATACAGCGAGAACATTCCGCACCCAGAGGCGTGCTTCAGCTGGCCTCTAAACAAAAATATGTACAAGTTCAGCAAATGCCAGAGGCTTCTGATTTCGGACAGACGCAAAAATGCGGCGGGGTTAAACATGTTTTTTGGAGATCTCAATCCCCCCTATATCTTATCATATTTGTTTTTCCTTTACCAAAAGTAGCAAAAGAAAACAAACAACAAAAACAAAATGAATTTCACCGTATAGACTGCCTATTTCAAACGATCTAATTATTACACTAGAACCACTAATTCAAAGATAGAGAAGTTAATCGATTTGATATACAAGTGATAATACTTATTTCGTTGATATTTCGTTTATTTGGACGATTCACTTATGAAACCCATCCAAACACCCATTGCACTTAAAAAGAAACGTATGACTTTTAAATAAACCATATTCTTTGGATAACACATTTATTTTTAAGTGTCAGGCAATGGTGCTCATGTGACCAATTCGTCAGGTGATTTTTATAGAATTGCCAGTCCACCTCCACCATACAGAAAACATAGTGGTAAGTACTGTTAGTCTAACCTGACATGTGACTTTATTTTAGACTATTAAACTATATAGTAGACTATAGATGTAGTGGGTTTTTTTAACTCATCACTTTTAGAAATTTGTCCCATCCCACTTTAATAGCAGTATATTCCCTGTACCACTGTGGTGATAATGGGCAGATAAATGAACAGACAGACAGACAGATACACGGACTGACAGACAGATGAACAGACGGACAGACAGATACTAGGATGTACAACGGTATATCATACTACGTCCCGATTGATACGGACGTATTCAAGTAATAAGAAACTTGAAATGAAAGGTATGATTAAGTTTGTAATTCTGAAATGTTATATGTATTTGGTTTATTGTGAAATGCGATCTCACTTATTCCCCTTTAATATACATGAATAAATGAGACAATACAAATTTATTTTTTTTTTAAACGAGAAAGACTCTAGTTTAAATTAAACAACTTTCAATTAAACTGTTTAAAAGTAATGATCTTCCGTGGAAATTATTTTTTTCTCAAAACAGAATATATGTAAAAGAACAGAATTCAATAAATAGAAATTTGTTGTTTCTCGAAATCAAAAATGACAACTTATACTTTTGCGACAACTAAAATTAGAAAAAAAAGTTTATTCGGAGTGAAATGTTTGCTTCTAGAAAGTGAATTTAATGTTGGGTTTGTATTTACGGAACAATTCTCTAACGAGTTTATCTTACAACAGTTTAGTAGTTTTGATTTCTTAAACGTTTTGTGTAAAGCTTATAAGTGAAAGCAGGCAAACTTTTTTTTTCATTTTTTACACGACAATCTTAATGAAACAAAAGATTAAATGCTTTTGTTTGAATGAACACTGCTAAAAGTAATCACATATCACACGTCATATAATTCGACAGCCATCCCTTAGACCCTCAGACCCTGCTATCACCCGTCAAAATACAAACTAACAGCGACATTGTAATAAACACAAAAAGACAAACATCAGTAACAAAATGGTGGGGGGGAGTTGATAAAAGCCTTTTAGAGGTGTATTGATAGAAAAATATGTAACCTTTTGATACTTTTACTTAAATGACTACAAATTTTCCGTAAAAATTGTGATTCGGAAAAAAATATATATTTCGATATGTTCCGGCCTACGCTAGCTCAAATGGCCTTCTAAGCATTTCAAAATGAAAAACAATAATTGATAGTTGTTTATTATTCCACAGATGCACCGCGGGACCAACATTTCAACGCCATCCCGAAACCAGACCAGTACAAGGCACCAAGGGTAGATGTCACAAAGAAATGATTCACAGACGGACGATGAACACTATTGTATATTTTATTAGATATATTAACAAAAAATCATTTAATCGAATGATTCTGTTTTAAAATTCTCATAAACAACAAATCATAGCTTATTGAAATTCAGTACAAGCTACCGTGTGATGTGCCAGAATTACCCCCCCCCCCCCCCCCTTTTTTCCCTCAACGTCCTTTTCCATATCGAATTGTACAAATTGTTCCGCTTATCAAATTTTCGTCAATAATTATACTAAATGCGAACATAATAAGACATTTCCACCTATTCATCTTCTGTTGTTCAATCTATTTAAATTTTTGTCAGTTTTATTGTTACATTGAATAAATACAATAGCTGATGTTTCTTATTCATGTCTTGCACAACTCTTAGCATTACTTTTATAGAATTTTCTTCTTTTTTACTTGTTTTATTGTTCCATTGAATAAATACAGTAGCTATTGTTCCTGATTGATTTCTTGCACAAATCTTCGCATTATTTCTATAGAATTTAGATTTTTTTCCCTATTGTTTTATTGTTTCATTGAATAGATATAATAGCAACATGTATTGCTCCTTATAGATTTCTAGCACAAATCTTCGCATTATTTCTATAGAATTTAGATTTTTTTTTCTATTGTTTTATTGTTTCATTGAATAGATATAATAGCAACATGTATTGCTCCTTATAGATTTCTAGCACAAATCTTCGCATTATTTCTATAGAATTTTCTTTTTTTTTTTTATTATTTTATTGTTTTATTGTTCCATTGAATAATTACAATAGCTTATGTTTCTTGTTGATTTCTTGCACTATTCTTAACATTATTTCTATAGAATTTTCATTTTTCTGATTGTTTTATTGTTCCATTGAATAATTACAATAGCTAATGTTTGTTGTTGTTTTTTTGCACTATTCTTGACATTATTTATATATATAGAATTTCATTTTTTTGTAGTTTTTTGTTCGTGTTTTTTTATTCATAGAAAATATCTTAAAAAGGAGGACGTTAATAGTGTAAACATCATAATTTCCAAGTCTTTATTTATAAAACACAAAAAGAAGCAATAGAAATGATGTTGAAATTGTGGTAGAAATCAACATTTATGTTTGAATCACAGTTTATGTTCAAAGATTAAAAAAATATTATTGATATAAAATAAATACAATATCCCATGCAGTTGTGTGAACTTGAAAAAAAATATTCACATGTCTCAGAACATATTTATTACATGTAAAATAATCAATTGATTGAGGGATTTCTATACGAAGACATTTACGGATTTGGCTATACTTTTTGGACCTTTTTGATTATAACTCTTCGTCTTTTATATAAGCTTTGGATTTCAAATATTTTGGCCACGAGCATCACTGAAGAGACATGTATTGTCGAAATGCGCATCTGGTGCAAGAAAATTGGTACCGTTAATTTTATTACTACCACTGGGTCGATGCCTCTGCTGGTGGACTATTAGTCCCCGAGGGTATCACCAGCCCAGTAGCCAGTACTTCGGTACTTGCATGAAAATACGGATTTTTGTGTTATTAGAATTTGCTGTTACAAAATTTTATAAATTATTATAAATTTAGTAATGTATCTCTCTCGTGCAAAGCTCTGATTCCTTTCACGGATTTGGCTATACTTTTTGGACCTTTTGGATTATAGCTCTTCATCTTTTATATAAGCTTTGGATTTCAAATATTTTGGCCACGAGCATCACTGAAGAGACATGTATTGTCGAAATGCGCATCTAGTGCAAGAAAATTGGTACCGTTAATTTTATTATAAAGGACACAGTGAACTATGGGCGATACTGCTAGTTTCTTAATAGGTGGTACCCTACACCTTAACTAGAATTAATTTGACTCGTTTAGTTTTCATAAAATTTTGACAAAGTATTTACTTTGACACTTTGACCAATTTTATATACTTTTATTTTTATTTTATAGCAACAATATATTCTATATCGATCTTGACAAAAACTCAGCTTTCACTAATTCTAATATTGCAATAGTACACATAAAGCACCAAATGGAGTGGTCATTATTGAGCAAAACATGTTATAAACAAATTTTAAAGATCACCAAATGGGTTATTGCATGAATATCGGTGTATGTTATTCTCCATGAAAAATAGAATGTCTCGCAAACTCGTGCAATATTACCACCTATGCGGGTCAATATTAACCATAGTTCATGCCAAAATATATAATATAAATCAGAGCTTAAATATAGCATTGACAAACCTGCTTATGTACAGTAGTTGTCGTTTGTTTATGTAATATATACGTGTTTCTCGTTTCTCGTTTTCTTTATATAGATCAGACCGTTGATTTTCCCGTTTGAATGGTTTTACACTAGTAATTTTGGGGCCCTTTATAGCTTGTTGTTCGGTGTGAGCCAATGCTCCGTGTTGAAGGCCGTACTTTAACCTATAATGTTTTACTTTTTAAATTGTTTTTTTGGATGGAGAGTTGTCTCATTGGCACTCACACCACATCTTCTTATATCTATTAAAAGAGGTACGAAAGATACCAAAAGGACAGTCAAACTCATAAATCTAAAATAAACTGACAACGCCATGGCTAAAAATGTAAAAGACAAACAGACAAACAATAGTACACATGACACAACATAGAAAACTTAAGAATAAACAACTTAAAAGAGGGACGAAAGATACCAAAAGGACAGTCAAACTCATAAATCTAAAATAAACTGACAACGCCATGGCTAAAAATGAAAAAGGCAAACAGACAAAAAATAGTACACATGACACAACATAGAAAACTTAAGAATAAACAACTTAAGAGAGGGACGAAAGATACCAAAAGGACAGTCAAACTCATAAATCTAAAATAAACTGACAACGCCATGGCTAAAAATGAAAAAAAAACAAACAAAAAAACATTAGTACACATGACACAACATAGAAAACTTAAGAATAAACAACTTAAAAGAGGGACGAAAGATACCAAAGGGACAGTCAAACTCATAAATCTAAAACAAACTGACAACGCCATGGCTAAAAATGAAAAAGACAAACAGACAAACAATAGTACACATGACACAACATAGAAAACTTAAGAATAAAAAACTTAAAAGAGGGACGAAAGATACCAGAAGGAACAGTCAAACTCATAAATCTAAAATAAACTGACAACGCCATGGCTAAAAATGAAAAAGACAAACAGACAAACAATAGTACACATGACACAACATAGAAAACTTAAGAATAAAAAACTTAAAAGAGGGACGCAAGATACCAGAAGGAACAGTCAAACTCATAAATCTAAAATAAACTGACAACGCCATGGCTAAAAATGAAAAAGAGACCACATGTATGAAGCAAAAACCTGTGTTAAAAAACCACCAATTGCAGATTTTCATATAAATTGAACCTGTTTTTAAAAGACCACCTGTCTTAAGAGACCACTTTTTTGCTCTCCCTTATGTGGTCTTTTAAAACAGGTTTGACTGTACACGTATATATATTGACTGTCTGAATTTGTTTCTTATCTCACCCTTATTTTATTGATTTCATACTTACATTGCGGCATAAATCAAATTTATTCGTTCAGTGTGCACTAAAATGTCATTTGATTGGATAATAAAGAAAATGAGAATGGAAATAGGGAATGTGTCAAAGAGAAAACAACCCGAACATAGAGAAGAAAACAGCCGAAGCCATTTCAATTGATATTTAATAGTGTGTCTTTCTATGTTGTGATGTTACACTATTTTTATTTGTAAGGGTGGTGGTTGTTTACCATTCTGATATGACGTTCTTCTTATGCTTTGGGTACAAAGCCATGTTCTAATTCAAATAGAACATGGGCTGCACGTGATTGACGTCACAATTGAAATTGCAACGTCAGATGAATTTTGAACAACGCCAGAGATCAAAATGGACATTTTTATTGGTGTTGCTCGCTAGGAAATTAAAGAAAAACATTCTAAAAGTAAGTTTAAATGTTTCTGTTCTTTTTTTATTGATAAACTGCTGATTTTCTATAACGTTTTTGGGTCATGAAATCAAAATGGCGACATTCCGAGCGTCTACTATAGGTCCGCTTCGAAGTGAAAAAGTTCAAATATTCCTATTAGAATCGAAATAATTCTATCCTGCCATCCTCTATGCTCATTATAACATGGGTAGGCATTATATTTGTAAACATTTAATACCTCGCTAACGCTCGGTATTAAGATATTAACAAATATAATGCCTACCTATGTTCAAATGAGCATAGAGCATGACAGGATAGAATTATTTCTTAAATTGAAACGTTTAAAACCGCTGCATTTGTTTTATACACGTGTCTTAAGTCAAGAACCTGGAGTCGATTTCACGAAAAAACTCACGATTAAGATTGATCTTAAGTCATGAACAAATCAGTATACTTACAATAAATCTTAGTCGTAAGCTTTTTGTTAAATCTACTCCTGATATTCAGTGGTCGTTTATTGATGTGGTCAATTAATGTTTATCGTTTATCGTTTTTGCATAGATTTGATCGTTTATATTCCCGTTTGAATGGTTTAACATATTCATTTTTTATCACTTGCAGTTCGGCATGAGCCAAGACTCCATGATGAAGACCTTAATACTTTTATCTATAAGTTTTTACTCTTAAAGATGGTGACTAGGATGGAGAGATATCTCACTGACACTTATACCACATATATATCTATAAACTTTCCAGTACAATGAAAAATGGCATTGACAAATGAAAAAGTGGACATAAACATCCAAAATTTCACACATCAAATTAACCTATCGTAGATCAAACTATGATAGAACCCGACATTTAAAATTAAAACAAATTAAGCATGAAAAGACCAGATTTATGTATAAAACATTTTACAAAAAATAAATTTGATATACTGCTTAATACGACAGCTCGGTATAACAGCTGTTTCACAAACCACGCCTCTTTTGAGAATAAATATAAAAAGTAAAATCAAAAATATACTGAACTCAGAGGAAAATCAAATCGGAAAGTCCTTAATCACATGGCAAAATTAAATGACAAAACACCTGAAAAATAAATGGACAAGAACTGTCATATTCCCGACTTGCATTGGTACAGGCATTTTCATATGTAGAAAATGGTGGATTAAACCTGGTTTTATCGCGCATAACCTCTAACTTTGTGGACAGTCTCATCACATTCATATACTTTTTTTGTTCATCTACTAATGATTTACACATATGATCTAAACGATTTCTCATGAGACCACAATATGAATTGTTACCAGTATGAATGTACATGAATAGCGACCAAACTGAGTTCTAAGGTAGACCTAAAGTCAAAGGGTTTGTATTACAAAACTTTTGGTTATAAAAAGTAAAACGGCTTGCTATAGAATTCAGATATTTTACTTCCCAATTGAAGACAACCTCAGTTTTGTGTAAAGACGTTGTTTCTCATAAAAAAAGTCACTTGAAATCGTTCCAGTTTTCGTTTAAAGAAAAATTGATAGTAAAACAGAATAAGCAAATATATTTTTATTTTCCTTCAACTATAACAAATTTAAAAGGGAAACATGTGGTTATACGTGTTTTGTGTGAACTAAGTGTATGATAATACTATTGATAAGAGATTGATATGGTACCTTATGTATTTAATGTCTTTTTTGTTATTTAGAAATGTAAAATAAACATGACTATAACATAAATATGGGGAGTAAGATAATAGTGGAATTTCAAACAAACTACTATATAAAATATGAGCCAGGGTTTAAATTGAGGTAATTTAGGAAAATTCGTAAGGACGTCATTCAGATATCTAGACTACTAAAGGAAGAGACACATTTCATTGAGCCGCAACTCCTCTGAAACCGTACAAAGTCGGAAATGTTCGTGATATGAAGTGTGAATAAAATGCAGATTTTTATACTGCCTAAATTTGTCTTTAAAACAAGCATTATTTCCAAAGAAAACGCAAATTGTTTAGAAAATATCCAAATTATCGATCTCATTTTTATATGCTTTCGCGCATTCTCAGTTGAATTACTTTCCGCGAAATCTATAATACTAAACTAACGAGGTCTCAAACTTCGTCATTATATATCAAAAATAAAGAATATAGAGACAAAAGAGAATAATTGGGGATAGGGCTCCAGCAAATGAAAGAAAAAAGATAATTGTGGGCCTGAATATAAAGAATTGTGAAACAAATTACGTAAGAAATGAAAGAATACAGGAATATATGACACAATCCAGACTATTTTACAATTCGTCTTGGTCTTTACTTTTAAGCAGCAAATAATGATATGTAAGTAGTCGAATTTGGAACAGTAGCCAATAAATCAATAGATACATTTCTCTAGTGTAAACTTTGAAAATAAACATTGTTTTCTATGCTTAAAGTATATATGGTAACACTACTTCTTATGTCAGCGAGTCCACCAAAACTTAGAAAACATGATACATGTTTTTGTTCTGAAATATAAATCTCACTTTAGAACGAAAGGTCGCGGAATTGTCTATATTTAGACACACTATGAGGTTAACGACCGATTCCCTGGTTTGAAGGTTTTCGACCATTTACATTTGCTGATATCACGGAAAAATTTCCTGACTTCCTGTTTGAACTTTTTATCCAAGAACCAATAGACTATTGGATTGATCATATTATTTATAAAGTAAGTTCTCATCAAGAGATGAACTAGGATCAGTTCCGTATTACTCATCTTATTCCAAAAGTTTCCATCTAATCCATTCATAATCTGGATTGATAGATAAGGGAGGAAACTCACGATAAATATCAAGGTAATGATAAACAACATGGCCGTTATCCGGAGCGTTCTCATTTGTTTTTTATTCGAAACAGATGCTGATTTACCTGTAGTATTCGTCTCATCGCCGCTCGCAGTTGACAACTCGGACATCAAACGCTTCATTTGCTTTTGTTGTGCATTTTTCTCTTTTTTCCTGATTGTTGGAGACAAACGTGATGGATCGATCGACGGTTGTTTATATATTGGAGTTTTCGTGTTGTAAAGTTGAACAGCATTTTCACTATTGCTTTTTTTCAATTGAACACCATTTTTTGCCTCATCGTTTAGAGCATGCATTTGAAATACCATAGTTTCCGGAGTGCTAGTTCCGGAAGTAGTCGAATGTTTAGATGCGTTTCGTACTATTTCATGAAACTGTTTTCTTTCCCATACTACAATGCCAACTTTGATGTATAATACACTCAAGAGGAAGACAGTGACTACAAAAATAAGAATGTTAGTTGCATCGTAAATCATTGGTATAACTGAATCCATTAGATCGGCGGATATGTAACATTCCATTCCGGAAACATTCGGAATTCTAGTTTCCACTTCCACGGAACCGTAAATGAATATAATCGGAACTGCCATGATGAGAGCAACAAAAACGACCACCCAGCACATTATCAATGTCCCTTTTCCTGAAAGTTGCTTTTTGAACGGGATACAAATTTTCCTGTAGCGGTCAATTGCAATCAAGTTCAATACAAATATCGATGCCAAAATTGTAAACGTTAGCGCGAAACTCAACCCTTTACAAACGCCATTCCAGACAAAAGTAAGAGGATAAATCATGTCCAAAATATGATACGGCATCCCAAACAGGCATGTCAACAGATCAAAAATAGCAAGACTTAGTATGAAAATTCTAGATGTACTCCGTTTGAATCGAAATTTGTAAACATAGATCACCAGAGAGTTTCCGAATATCCCTATGATCATTAGGATAATAAGATAAATTGTCACAGGTGTCAGAGCTTTGGCTAAATTGTAGTTTGCCCACTGAAGCAGGGCATTCTTATCAATATTCCTGTCTGTTCCATTCAATCCGAAAGTAGTGTTGAATTGACCCTTTACAAAGGCAGTTGACGCGTCCAGTAGAACGGTTGACTCATCCAGCAGAACCGTTGACTCATCCAGCAGAACCGTTGACCCGATGATTGAACTTAATGTTGTTATGTCAGTTTCAGTTGTTCCCATTATTTTGTTAATTACTGGAACTGCAATATCAATAGTCGTTAATCCTGTTTTTGTCGTTGATAATGAACTTGTCGAGTCTTTCGTTGCATATGAACTTATTAGGTCTGACGTTATAATTGAACTTGTTGAGTCTGTCGTTGACAGTAAAATCGTATTATTGGATGTTGAATTCTTCATGTTCTTTACTGTACTCTATCTTTGGCTACTATGAATTTTAGGGATGAAAATGTTTTAAAGTGGTTCATTTCTTATAAACAGTTCAAGTACCAACATGATGAAAACAATAAGTGGCGGAAACTATTAATTAATGATAACAATGATTTTGCGCAATTTAGTACTTTCTAAGTATAATGGAATTTCGAAATGTACTATATAAGCTTCACCTTATCAATAATAAAATACTTAGTGAAGGACATCTTTAGTGAAAGTAAAAGTAAAATGGATAAATCTTCTACGTGCATCTTCTTCTTTTCCAGTGGTTGATACACGTAGCGCAAATTGGGTACACATTCCTTTGAATTAGAAAGTATATCATTGTTTGTTATAAAAAAAATCTTTGAACGATTCTGCCACGCTCCCCTCGGCATGATCCGCATCTAGTTTCTATTAAGAATTTTTATGCTTTGTATGATTGTTTGATTTTACGGTTATCCGGATTTCAAAGTTAGAACAGTTAATTAGGAGATAACTGTATTGTATTTTAAGCTCCGACGACATCAATTGGGAATTTGAAGGTCGCAAATTAAGTTTACTGGCGACGCGTTATTGTTAGCTCCATTCTACTGAAACTGACAGAAAACAACGTTAAAACATGTAATTAAAATCTGGCCTATGCCGTCTGCGCTTGCGCGTACGTCCCATAGCATCAGTTGTCAATTGATGCCATGTAAAAAAAAGTGCCGTTATCCAATCAAAATGAACGTTACAAACGTTGTTGCATTAGAATTAAATATCATTCCACTAAATTTGACAGTTATGTTTTCAGTCACTATAGCCTTCATTTCGATAATTTTTCTTTCAATATCGATACATGTGCCTTTGAAACTAGGAGGTTCTTGTCAAATTACTAACTCAGACTTTGTTTGAATTCTTCGTTGTTAAATTCAGAAACTTGTATTTGAGCCAGAGGTATGTTTTGTCTACAAAAGACACATTAGTGTCGCTCGAATCATATTTTTTTTGAAAAGGCCATATAAATTACGATGTTAACGATAGTTAAGGACCGAAAAATTCCTAAAAGTTTTGCCAAATACAGCTAAGGCAATCCACCATTTTCTACATTAGAAAATGCATGTACCAAGTCAGGAACATGACAGTTGTTATCCATTCGTTTGATGTGTTTGGACTTTTGATTCTGCCTTTTGATTTTGGATTTTCCTTTTTAAATTTTCCTCGGAGTTCAGTATTTTAGTGTTTTTGCTTTTTCCTACAGTTGAAAAGCTTTAGTACATGTATTTAAAAAAATCAAAGTTTTGTAAACATTAAATTTATAATTATTACCACACCAAACTGTATTTTTTAGTTTTTTTGTCCCTTTCAGTCATTCAGCTTCTTAAGTAATCAAGTTGCTATACATCCTTGAAGTTTGTGCATTTTGAAAAAGCAAATTGTATCCAGATAAAAAAAAATCGACTGCAAAGAAATATACAATGTCATTTCAATTTTTCTATGTTTGCCAGTCGTATATATAGACAATTGTGTAATGATACAATGCAGACGTACTTCGTTGACGCAAACGTCAAACTTACAGGTCATACCCGTTAGAGGTTAAGCTAGCTACAAAAACAGTTTTAATCCATTACACTACAAACTGATCAGAGTCTGAAAAGACCAGATTTTGTGCTCGACCAGTAAAGTCTTATTATTCTGATTCAGTACTTGATGATCTTGATTTAGTCTTTATTCCACTACACTACAAACTGCTCAGATTCTGAAAAGACCAGATTTTGTGCTCGACCAGTAAAGTCTTATTATTCTGATTCAGTACTTGATGATCTTGATGTAGTCTGAAATGGTCTCGACCAAGTCTCGAACAGACTGTAAACATTTTTTCTAGTGCTATTTTTTACATGAGAAAATGCCTGAAATTAGTCATGGATACGACAGTTGTTATTCTTTTGTTTGGTGTGTTAGGGCTATAGATTTTGCTATTTGATAACGGACTATTTGTTTAAAATTTTCTACGAAATTCAGACTTTTTGTTATTTTACTTACTGCTTTATTCTTTACTTTTATTGAGCGTTTTTGATAAATATGTTGGTTAGTTGTATTTTATGTCTGTGACGCATATTAATAGTTATCAAAGGTGCCACGATTATAATTAAGTACGCCAGACGTGCGTTTCGTCTACATAAGACTCATCAGGGACGCTAGGATTAAAATTAACATAGAAATGGCTGCTGGATCCTCATTGATTTTGTGTTAACCTATTATGTCAGTTTGTGTTGCTCAGCCAATGTTGTTAAAATAAAGGAACTTTAAATAACTGACATGCAAGTGAGTGGCTAGTTATAAAACCAGGTTAAACCAACGGTTATCACAGTACATTTCTATCCCAAATTCATGTATTTGGTTTTGATGTTATATTTGTTATTCACATCGGATTTTGTCTAATGCTTAGTCCGTTTCTGTGTGTGTTACATTTTAATGTTGTGTCGTTGTTCTCCTCTTATATTTAATGCGTTTCCCTCAGTTTTAGTTTGTTACCTTGATTTTGTTTTTGTCCATAGATTTGGTTTTGAACAGCGGTATACTACTGTTGCCTTTATTTCTCATCGAAAAATACCAGTGGCAACTCAGGTTGATTGATAGCTGTTGATATAGTCTTTTTTTTATTTTGAAATTTTTCCTTTGTGAATGCTTTTGAGTTAGGCATTTTTGTTATACTTATTCGATTTGAAGGTGTAGGTAAAGCAAACGAAACTTTTTTAATATTTATTTTTGAAAATATATATGTGCTTGTATTGTATATAATATTGTATTAGATATATGAGTCAATCATTATATTGTATCTTTAATTTAACTTTGATGACACAAATGATAGCAAACATCTTTTCGCAGTTGTTTGAAGAAGTATTGCGTGTACCTTTGAGACCAAAATCCCCGTCATTAATACATCTAGACCGTGTACAAATAGACTTGCAATCTTCAGCGTGGTTTTTGATAAAGATTGTACAAAGCTTGTATGATACATACAAATTAAAGTGCTTAACATTTGTCATTCAAATTCTTATTTTCAGAAATAAATGAATAACGGATGTCTTCCATTCCACTCTGTATCCTGTCATAAATTATTAACATATACTATCTCGAAAATACAACATCTTACCCATCGTTTTCTCTTAAAATGTCCTGTACCAAGTCAGGAAAATAACAGTTGTTATCAAATAGTTCATTTCTTATGTATATCAGCGGGTGGGTTTTTTTCACGTCAGTGTTCCTGTTGTTTGTTGGGTTTTCTCTTATAGTTGGTGTGTTTCCCTCTGTTTTAGTTTGTCTTAAAGTTAATTTAGTTTGTTATCCGGATTTGCTTTCTCTCAATCGATTTATGGTCTTTTAAGGAAAAACGGTACTATTTATTCTGCTATAGGCAACAATGCTAACATTTTCTGAATTAACCACTTTTTATAATAAAACATGGACAAATCATGGGTGGTGTTAGTATTTCATTACTCTGTTTTAAAAATTGTAGCCAAAAAGTATCATGACTTAATTCCAACGGAGCTTGTTTATGTTTTTCATGCCCACCGTCATTTTAGTTACACCAAATTTATGAAATTTTGAAAGTCTTTAAGTATAATTCTCTAGAAAATATTTCAATAGGGCTCAAAATGTATATTGAACATATACACACTGCAGTTATACATTGTACCCATACATCAAACCACAACGCTCTTAAGTTGACCTTCTGCACAGGCCTTGGTTACACAAAAGGCCAACCTAATCCTGGGAAAATGTAATAGTACTTTTCCCCCTAAACACTAGTTACTACTGTTGCCGTGATTTACGCCATGCGGTCATGTAACAAATCCTTGATATCAGAATTGTTTTAACAGGACATCCTGTTGTATTGACGTGAAGGTTTAGATGTACGAGTACTTATACATTTTCCTCGTGCAATAAAATATATAACCAACATTATAAACGGTCCATATAAAACAACAAGTAAGTATGATTGATTCGTAATATTATATACATAAACACTCAACAAACTAACAAAAAAGATAAAAATAAGCAGATGTAGTATGATTACCAAATAGACAACCCTCTTCTTTACGCTAGCACACAAGGGATAATCCAAAATGTTTTCTTTTGAAGAGATGCCTGCACCCAATTTGTATTTATGACAGTTTTTTTCAATTCGTTTAATGTGTTTGCGTTTTCAATTTTACGATTTGGTAAGTGACATTATTTTTTTTTTTTTATTTTTTTTTGGAGTTCGGTAATTTGTAATTTCACTTTTTGGTAGACCAAACGAGCATCTAGCGTTCAAAATTTAAATCCTGGTATCTATAATGAGTTTAATATGGACTTTCAAAGCGATAGTATGCAGGGTAAAACTTTTTAATACAAATAGCAGGAATATTGATCAACTTGTATTAGTATCCATTTATTGATTCGTAACGAGAGAATACAAAACACATGTGTACCTCACTAACAGACCATTGTTGATATATAGAGTCATTTCTATCCCAGGCATAATCAACTTTGATAGCATACCACGTGACAAGTTTCAATGGGACAAAATAATTCAAAATGGCAGCTCGCTATATGTCACCAAAGTCAATGTGATGTCTTACTTAGTTGGATATGACAAGTTTATAAAAAAGGAAAAGTTAGGCAGATATTGCTCCACATGTTGAAACGTTCGTGTTGCAGATATAAGTACAAACCCTGTGGTAAGTCTTATTTGGTAGGTATGATTCAAGGAAAAGAGGACGAGGAGTTGGTTACAACAATTTGCCGTTTCAGAATCTAATGCATTCTGGGTAATATTTTCAAAAGCGTACACCAAAGCGTTTTGATTGGTTTAAAACGTTATAAACAATGGAAATTCAACCAATGACGTAACGTTATTTTCACTTTGGGGTACGAACAATAAAATTTCCCATGATGCTTTAGATTCTGAAACAACAATTATAACATATCCGTCGTTATCTGTGAATGGTACATCTAAAAAGTAAAATCACAAAAATACTAAACTTAGAGGAAAAATCAATTCGGAAAGTCCATAATCACATGGCAAAATCAAATTACAAAACGCATCAAAAACGAATGGCCAAGAACTGTCATTTTCCTGACTTTGTACAGGCATTTTCAAATATAGGAAAGGGTGGATTAGACCTGGTTCTATAGCGCTAACCCTCTCACTTTAATGACAGTCTCATCAAATTCCGTTCTATTTACATTGATGCGTTAACTAAATAGACACAATAAATAACGGTTTACCTAATCGTGATGGCCTCCTTCAAGTTTTCAAATGGATGATTTATGTTATGTCTTCTGTACTTTTACAATGTATTGTTTGTCTGTTTTTCAATTTTTAAGCCATGGCGCTGTCAGTTTATTTTTTATCTAAGAGTTTGACTCTCCCTTTGGTGTCTTTCGTTCCTCTTTAATATGTTTGAAATATAGAATTACATATTGCTTTATAAACGATGCTCCCCCGCATATCCCCAAATAACTGTTAGGCACTGTTTTAGTTATCATTATAAAATAACATTTTAAGTTTTATGTTGTGTCTTCTGTACTATTACAATTTATTATTTGTCTGTTTTTCATTTTTTTTTAGCCATGCCGTTGTCAGTTTATTTTCTATCCAGGAGTTTGACTGTCCCTTTAGTATCTTTCGTCCCTCTTTTATGTTTGTTAAAACTTTTATAGTTGGATTTTGTATGACTGGCCGATTTCTTTTTTAAATGAAGAGTGCATAAACCAAAAAGAACAAACATTATAGCCAATGCGGGCAAAGAATCAGTACTTTACTTATTATCAATTTTCAATTACATGTATACGATATCTGTATTTTTATGACACTATCGGCTACTTTACAAAACTTTGAATTTTTGAAGTACCAAGGCTTTTCTGTCTCAGGAATACATGACCTTAGCTGTATTTGGTAAATCTTTATCGAATTTTAAAACCTTAATGCTCCTCAACGTCGTTCTTTTTTTTGCCTTTTTAACATTTTTTATTCGAGCGTCACTGACGAAACGCGCGCTTGACGTAAATATAAAATGCCAATCCTGGTATATATAATGAGTTAATCTACTGAACTGATGATAACCCGGGGACTAACAGACAACCAATATATGTATCAACGTAGGGATAGTAATAACTACGGTAAAATTTCTCTTTTCTGCGCCAATTGCGCATATCGACAATAAATGTTTCATAAAGATTTAATTTAGTGGTTACAGAGCAATATGTATAGGCTACATAATGAAATTAACTTGGCTGTTGAAAAAACATACGTGATTGCAATACAATATATCTGCATTTAAAAAAATGTCCGTCATAAAGCCAATATCTTATGTTTATCGAAAAAAAAACTAAGGATTTTCTTATCCCAGGAAAAGATTACCTTAGCCGTATTTGGCACAACTTTTGAAATTTTGGGTCCTCAATGCTCTTCAACTAAGTACTTGTTTTATTGCTTTATAACTATTTTGATCTGAGCGTTACGGGTGAGTCTTATGTAGACGAAACGCGCGTCTGGCGTATTAAATTATAATCCAGGTACCTTTGATAACTATTATGCATCATGGTCTAGATGGGGTTTAATAGTGAGAGAAAGAAAACAGATTAATTGGTTTTAATATACACTCGTATGTAGCAGTGAAAATATTGTTGTTTAGCGTCTACATAAGCGGTTAGTAAAAATAAGAATAATGGATGAAAAGTTACGACACAGATATAAAATATCATCTCCCACTTTTTGATTTTCGTTATCTTAAAATATATTCATGGAATTCAATATAAAGATGATAAAGCATAAATGAAAAATAAATGGTAATATAGTGGTATAGGCTTTTGATATTGTATGTAAGTCATGTTTGTTTTTTCTCAAACCACTTTTTACGATGTAAGCGATTTGGCGTCCAATCGGAATGTTCTGGACCATTTACATTTCCTGATATCTCGGAAAAACTTCTTAACTTCCTGTTTGAATTTTTTGTCCAAAAACCAGTAAATGATAGGATTAACCATGTTATTGATGAAATAGGTCCGCAGTAAAAAATTGAAAATAACAATTTCACTCATACTCATGTCATTCCAAAATTCGTCATTAAGACTATTTAAAACCTCGATTATCAAATATGGCATGAAACTAATTATGAATATCAAAGTGATGAGGAAAAGCATGGTTGTTATTCGAATCGTTCTCATCTGCTTTTTAGTATTAAATTTGCTGTTTCCTCGTTCAGATGGACCCTCGTCCCCGCTCGTGCTTGATAATTCCGACATCAGACGTTTTAACTTCTTCCGGTGCATGCTCTCTTCCTTTCTTTTGGTCCTTGGTGAATTATAGGCTGAACTAACCGAGTCAGTTTTAAATATCGCGGGTTTAGAACTAAACAATTGAACTGCGCTTTCTTGACTTCCTTTGTCAAATTTAACTGATTGTTTTGAATCGTCCACTATCGAGTGCATTTGAATGACAGTTGTGTCCGGAGTACTAGTTCCGGAAGTTGAACGCTTAGATCCATTTCTACTTGAGTGTGAATCGTGAAAACTTTTTCTCTGCCACACAACGATTCCCACTTTGATATATAGTCCTGTGAGAATAAAAACTGAAACCAGGAAAATCAAAATGTTTATAGCATTGTAAATCATTGGAAAATCCGAGTCCCACATATCAGCCGAAATATAGCATTCCTTCCCAGTCACATTTGGATGTTTAGTATCAGCTTCGACAGACCCGTAAATAAACAGCATCGGAGTGGCTAGCAGTAAAGATAATAAAGCAACTACCCAACATGTGATCTTAGTTCCTTTTGCAGACAACTGTTTTTGAAACGGAATACATATCTTCCGATAACGATCAATGGCTATCAAGTCGAGAACAAATATGGACGCCAAGATGGTGAATGATAAAGCAAATCCCAGACATTTACACGCACCGTCCCACAGAAACATTAATGGATATATCATGTCCATGATGTGGAAGGGCATCCCCAGCACACAGGTCAGGAGATCAAATACAGCAAGACTTAGGATGAAAACTCTAGAGGTACTACGTTTGAAACGGAACTTGTATACATATAGAACGAGGAGATTTCCAAAGATACCAATAATCATTAAAATAATCAGGTACACCGTCACAGGTATCAAGGCCGTCGCTTCCTTGTGATTTTCTCTCTCTAAGATTGCATTGTAATCTATTAGAGAACCGATTTCGGTATCCTCTATGACAGGTGAAGTAGTATTTCTAAATATACCAACCACTTCAGTCGTTTCAAAAACTGATCTTGGAGTCGGTATGAATTTTGTAACATCCTCAAAAACATGTGTTGAATTCGTAGCAGAGTCAATCATGTTGGTTGAAATAGAATTAGAGGCAGCTGAGCTACCATTGCCAAATGTTGACGTCACTGGTTCCATGTCTTATGCGAAGATGGTCGTACTAGAAGTCATTTCAAATATTCACCATGTTGGATTATTATCAAATATATGTAGATTGTAACAAATCGGTTAAAAAAACACGAATGTAACCTAATCAATACATCGATCACATATAAATATATCGGAAATATATGTTGTTGTTGATAGCAAATTAATCTTACGTACATAATATCCGGCTTGTCATCTTCCTTACAGAATATAATCTTACCTTTATTCACGAAAAGACTGCGTGCATCGAATAATACTGCTCCTCGAAATGCTAATAGCCAATAGTTAGACGCGCTAAAGGAAATGTTTGAAATTATTAGCGAAGTCACGGTTTAAATGCATTATATGGTAAAATTTGTTTCCTACTTATATTTACTACACTTTAAGTATATCTATAAGCCGGTGGATTGTATTTTATCTTTACATTTACTTGTACGTACATAAGAACGAAATACCAAATATGATGTGATCTGATACCCGCAAATTCCTTTCTGGTTATGAACAAATCATATTTTGTATTTAATTGGGCGTCTTGTTGTGAGGTCTCTATTTCTGCATTCTTTAATTTTAACTTTTTTTCTCTATTTTTTACTATTTTATTTAACTCTATCTTCTATGTATTGTGCGTCAGGAGTACGTATCTGTTTATTATTATTTAAGCCCTATCCAAAGACCATTATTTTATTTCACCATAATCAAGGCATATGTAACGATATCTAAGGCATATAGAACGATATCTGAGGCATATTGAAGAGTGATGAAATATGAAAGTTTATGAAAAAGGTTGAAACTTTGAAAAAATGATTAAAATATATATTAATAAATAAGAAAAGTGCAATATAAACACGAAGAATAAAAACTATCGTCCAAGAAACATTATTGACGTATGATTGAATATATTTATCTAATATATTTACAAACAATATTTGGAGGAAATAACCATCCAAGTAAGGCGCATAATTCAAATAAAGTAAAGAGTCACGTACTTTGTACATAATTATTGAATATGTAACATCAAATAATCTTGTACTTAACGCACCCTGAATAAGATCAAAAGTTTTCGAATTTTTGAAACGTGAATCCGTTTTACCTGACGGATTATGCAGGTTACTTTACGAAACATATTTACAAAACTATAAGATTTAACTTGGGTTAAGTTAGTGATTACCTTCACGAGTGGATACATATTAGGGGAAAAGGGGGTGGGGAGGTGTCAGTAGATTTCTATGAAGTATCATATCGTTACGTCTGCTTTGAGTGTTATTATATTTCATACTTTAACCAGCATTTGTCCGGAAATTCATGTATGTAATAAAATAGTAATATGGATTGCAAATGATCCCACTCTAATTAAAGTCAACTCCCCGCACTCGCTAATTTTGTTTATGCTTGGTCAATAACAATGAATTATTATAAGAAGTAAAAAACCTGGGACGAGCAACAAACAAAAATGTAAATGCCATACCAACAAATAAAAATACATCTCCCTACCCACAAACAAACAAAACAAAACAAAATTCATATGAATGTTTGGTATTCTAAGAGCAGATGTCGGATAGAGACCAATGAGACAACAATCCAACGAAAATGTTTTAGAGCATCATCCTCTATAGGGCATCATCCTCTATAGGGCATCTTCTTCTATAGGGCATCTTCCTCTATAGGGCGTCAGCCTCTATAGAGCATCATTCTCTATAGAGCATCATCCTCTATAGGGCATCTACCTCTATAGAGCATCATCCTCTATTCAGCATCATCCTCTATAGGGCATCATTCTCTGTAGCTATAGGGCATCATCCTCTATAGGGCATCTTCCTCTATAGGGCCTTTTCCTCGCCCGACGTTTCATATGACCGTGTTCAGTTAATCGTAAAATCTGGTTCTTAATTGCAATTATCATTTTAAAAAGTTTACATCCTAATGAACATTTGCACTAAATTTCAAGTTGACTTCAGGGTAAAACAGCTTAACCAAAAATGTAACCCTGAGAAATGTTCTAATATTTCACAATGTCAATTTTCTATGTTTAGTGAACCATAAACCCGAAGTCAAGGCCAGTCATCATTTGATACAATTTTCTTAAATGTCGCATTATGACTTGTGCTTAATTTCAATTGATGTTTCCAAACGTTCTGATAGACTAGTAACTTGGTTAACCAAAACATAAACCTAAAACTAGTAGTTTGGGACGGACAAACGGTGTAGGGATGTAGACCAGAAATCGATCAGTCGCTAACTACTGCAAGTGGGCCTTATAAAAAGTAGAGACATCCACAGAAAAGGTTACACTCTTTGACAGTTGTTTAAACAATATCCAAACTTAAATCAATCAGTGGTTGTCGTTTGTTGCTGTATATCATTTGTTTGGGGTTTTTTCGTTTAGAGTTTTGTACATTACTCAGGTCAATCGTTTTCTCGTTTGAATTGTTTTACATTTTTAATAGTTGTGCCCCTTACAGCTTGCTTTGCACCATCGGTTTCTCACATTATTGAAGGACGAACAATTACCTATAGTTGCTTACGTCTACATTTTTGTGTCTTTGGTGGATAGTTGATTCAATAGCAACCATATTACCTCTTCATATCTGTTTGAATTGAGCTCAACATACGGTCATATTGAATTTACTCATTAATAAAGGCAGTACAGTGACGTACAGATGTTATCTTATGTGTCATAGAGTCTCATGTGGATATTTGTCTCATTGCCGGGGTGAAAATAATTACACATCGTCTTATTTTTTATATTCAACAATAATAGTTAAGTTTCAAGTTCTAAACCGCCCTAAGTACAAAAATGACGCAAACATATTTAGCAAGACTTCTCTAAATAATAGAAAATTTTAAGAAACGAAAATTGGCAATTTTCAAGATCACAAACTACATTCACAACAGAGAAAAAAAAAGTAAAAGATACCTTTATCGGTTGGTTATTTTCCAAAGTAAAAGATAACTTTCTCATTGGGTTGCTGTCTCAACAATGTAAAACATACCTTTTTCGTTGGAATGCTTTTTTGACAAAGTTAAATATACCTTTATAGAAGGGGGGCTTTCTAAACAAAATAAAAGATACCTTTACAGAAGGGGCTTACTAAACAAAGTAAAAGATACCTTTTTAAACGAAGTCAATTTTTCGTTGGATGGCATTATAAACAAAGCAGATGATCCCTTTGTCATTGGGTTGTTGCCTCAACAGAGTAAAAAGATAACTTGGTAGTTTAGTTACATTCACAACAAAGTAAAATAAAATACCTTTGTCGTTTAGTTACTTTTCTCACAAAGTAAAAGGTGCTTTTTCATTGGCAAGCTTTTTCAACAAAGTAAAAGGTTTCTTTGTCGTTCGGTTGCTTTCTCATTCACGTTTACTTAATCTCACCTTTTTAATACATTTTCTTGTTTATAGCTTATTCAAACCAAAACCAAATAAATAATCTTTCTTGGCATTGAGCCTCTCCTATGACTATCCAGATAGAAAATAACCGACAAAGATGACATCGGTGGTTTCCTCAAATAAACTCTGTTTTATAAATTATGCCAACACGTAAATCTAAAAACAACAGATAAGCATTAACCATGTTACAGTTTTTATTTTATGATAAGAAAAGGAATGTTTATTGTGCAGTAGATATTTATGTTGAGAAAAGTATAAATTATTTTGTGTGCAAACATTGAAACGTTGTTTAATTAGAAAAAAATCTATGATATTATTAGTTGAAAGTGCATTATGATTTGAATGTTACAATATATTTTGATGCCAGTAACAGTGAATGCTATATCAACATTGCTTGGAAATAACCTTCCTCCAATGTTTCACATGTGTAAATATATTTGCGAAAGACAAGGTTTTATTAGAAAGATTTAAAATTCACATTTTTTGCTCACATAAACAAATTCTATGAATGATTGTTGATAGCATTGGACAATATAATAAAATAATAATATTATAAAAATTCACGTACATTGGCTGGAGGTAGAGAAAAACACGAGTTTTTTCAAATAAGAACTTTTACGTTGAACGTACATTGATATTGGGAGAACATTGAAATTAAAAGAACAATGAAATTAGAAGAACATTAAAATTGGAAGAACATTGACATTAGAAGTACACTGCATTTGGTAGTACATGTGCATTATAAAGAGGAGAACATTGAAATTGGAAGAACATATAAATTAGAAGAACATTCACATTGGAAGAACATTAACATGGGAAGTATATTTACATTGAAAGAACACTGCATTTGGTAGTACATGTGCATTATAAAGAGGAGAACATTGAAATTGGAAGAACATATAAATTAGAAGAACATTCACATTGGAAGAACATTAACATGGGAAGTATATTTACATTGAAAGAACATTAACATTCAAAAATTGAAAGTAGACAGAATCTGAATTATAGGTTCATGAATATTGTATAGAATATAAGGTCAGACTTCAACCATGACAACCAACACGATCATATTCACAACAACTAAGTCTATTTTAAGTAGTCTCGGTGACATTTTCAGAGAAACAACATTGCAAAAAAGTACGACGGATAATATAGTTCTTATAGTAACGTCTGATGGTACTACGGCTCCGCAGCAAAATTCTACTGATGTGATTCGGACATCAAACCTTGACGAGGAGAACATTAAACGTCTGCTAAAGATAGAAAACGCATTCGAAGCTGAAGCGCTAACGCCGATAACCGTTTATCTAATCCTTCTAATGATAACGGGTGTTATTGGAAATACTATTGTCTTGTATATCTACAAATTCAGGTTCAAAAGGTCAACACCGAGAATATTCATTCTGAGTCTCGCTGCGTTTGATTTGATCACGTGTATTTTAGGGATGCCATACCATATCTTAGACATGATTTATCCTTATCTGTTTGTATGGGACACCGCTTGCAAAGTTCTAAGTTTTGCTCTTACATTTACGATTTTGGCATCTATATTTATACTGGATCTCATCGCAATTGATCGATACAGGAAAATTTGTAGACCGTTTAAAAAGCAGCTTTCTGGTATAGGATCAAAGAATATGAGTTGGGTGACTGTTCTTATAGCAATAATCTCTGCCATTCCAATGCTTCTAATCTATGGCACCGCTGAAGTCCCAACCGCTAGGAATCCAAATATAACAGGAAAGGCATGCTACGTCTCAGATGACTATATCGAATCTTACTTCCCATTAATCTACGATTCTTTCACTTTCTTGATTTTTATCGTATCAGTTTTTATACTAGTCGGATTTTATAGCAAAGTCGGTGTTACAATTTGGAAGCGTAGGAAATTTAACGAGTCAAATGAATCAAAAAGATCCGGTTCCGGTCAAAGCACGCCAAAAACATCGATCATACAACTGAACGTCATTACAGATGAAGCTAAAGAAGGTGGTAATGTTCAAATATTTGATTCAAATTCTTTGGTCACGGCACCAAAAGATTCACCTTTACCATACAGATCGACAACGTCTGATCCAAAGAAAGAAAGGATGAACCGTAAAGCACTGCGGTTGATGTCTAAACCTTCAAGTACTGCTCACGATTCTTCTACAATTGATCACAGGTCTACACGGTCCAATAAATCTTCGCACAGACTTCATGTGACAAAGAAAGAGAAGAGAATACTGAGAATAACAGGCATGTTGTTTGTTATAACATTGATTTTTATTATAAGTTTCCTCCCTTATCTGTGTATAGAAATTGTGAACGGTTTGAATGATGAATTTTGGGATGAAAAGAGCATCTCGGAAATTATCTTTTTCAATCTTCTTATGAGGACATACTTTATCAACAGTATGATAAATCCTATAATCTACTGGTTCCTGGATCACAAATTTAAAGAGGAGGTTATCAGACTATTTAATGACATGAAAAGTTGTAAAGCATCTACTCGATTCGGACAAAAAAGCTTCCATTCGTAACATGCATGTGAATATCTATTCTAGAAGTATACCAGAAGGTATAACACATTGTCAGAGGAATTGTATGACATTAAATCAATCTTAATCACATTCGCATGATTAGAATTTTATTTCAACTAATTTATCAATTTTTATTTTATTAACTTTTTCAATTCTAATACATCCCTGGCTTTCAAATATTTTGCTTTCAGTGTTCCTGGTGAAGGTTAATACAGAAATTCGCTTCGAACGCATGGAATTTATAACGTGTTGTTTTCATTTTTTATCAAAGTTTTTTACTATATCTATTGTGTATATCATTTTATATCACTGTAAATCACCAATGAATTAATATTGTAGTTTTGTATAAAGTCGTACATGATATCATTATG
Source organism: Mytilus trossulus (assembly GCF_036588685.1). Taxonomy (NCBI): domain Eukaryota; kingdom Metazoa; phylum Mollusca; class Bivalvia; order Mytilida; family Mytilidae; genus Mytilus; species Mytilus trossulus. Next base: position 68,122,418 of record NC_086383.1, read on the forward strand.
ATTTTGTATCCAAGACCTCAGTGGTCTTTTTTTGCTGGATATCTGTCTCATCTAAGTTGTTCATGTTTTTTCTCTAATGTCATTTTACATTTCATTTCATAGTCAAAGCATGATACGAAATGAAATCATGTGAACTAAAAAGGGATGATCAGTATGAAAAATAAAATGAGGTATAATTGCCAAGGAGTCAACTTTCCACGATTACGGTACTCTTCATTTCTTTTCTTCTGATAGGGTTTATTTCAAATAACTACCTCTAATTGTTTTAAATTCTTTTAAAACAAATGTTTCCACACCAATAGTTTTTATTTTTATTTTAGCGAAGCTGATAGTGGCGGATCCAGGTTTACGATGAAAAGTGAAAATGAGTGTAGCTCTCTTTAACGAAGACAATTTTTAACGATTTCATGCGAATACAAATATTTGTTTTATCAAACCAGGGGCTGTACGCCACCGTCTAGGTCCTTCCTTTCACCCATGTCGATTTGTTCAGATACATTAACTTTATATAATGGAACTTTTAATGAATCCGTATTTATCTGCAATATTATTCTTTCATATATATTAAATAAAGCATTTTTAATGATAAATAAAATAAAGGCAACAGTAGTATACAGCTGTTCAAAACTCAAAAACCCATGGACAAAAAACAAAATCGGGGTAACAAACTAAAACCGAGGGAAACGCATTAGATATAATAGGAGAACAACGACACAATACTAAAATTTAACACACACAGAAACGGAGCAAGCATTAGAAAAAACCCACGAGAATAACAAATATAACATCAAAACTAAATACATGAATTTGGGATAGACAAGTACCGTGACACGTTTTATCTTGTCTTAAAACCCTTTGTTTTATTTAGTTTGAGACGGTATTTATAAGCTTGTTCAAACTTCTGTATCTCCTAAATGTTTTGAATATAAGTCACTGGTTAATCTTTTGTGGACGGGGTTTATGTAAATAAATTAATTCATTATAACTTTCTGGAACAACGTTGTTATTTCAGAGGGATGTGAAAGAACTAATGTGGGTTTTTTTACATTTCATATTAAAATAAATTAAAAAAAAAACCACATAATTGAATGTTAAATGCTTGCTCCTGTAAGTAATTGGCCGTTTCAAAATCTAAAGGATAATGGGTAATTAAATTGTTTGTACCCCAAAATGTAAAAATGTCTCTTCATTGGTTGAATTTTCGTTGTTTAAGATGTTTTTAATCAATCACAACGTTTTGGTGTACACTTTTGAAATATTATCCAAAAAGCATTAAATTCCGAAATGGCGAATTGTTGAAACAAGAGTGCACACGCCTTCTTTACTTACCATTGATATCATGTTGATAGTTCTTAACATAAAGTTTTACTACAACTATCAAATAAACACATGTACAGCTTACAATCATTCCATACACCAACTATGCTTTAAATATACATAACGTCACGTAGTTGACCTATTGCACATCTAAGAAACAAACTTAACCAGTAAAACTTAACATTGTTCAATGAACCATGAAAATGAGGTCAAGGTCAGATGAACCTGCCAGACAGACATGTATACCTTACAATCATTACATGCTTTAAATAAACTTGACCTTTTGCATATAGTATGTAAGACACAAACTTAATCAGAAAAATTCAGATTGACCAATGAACCACGAAAATGTGGTCATGGTCAGATGATAATTGCCAGACAGACATATACACCTTACAATTACTTCATACACAAAATATAGTTGACCTATTGCTAAAAGTATAAGAAAAAGAGACAAAAAAACAAAAACATAACATTGAGCAATGAACCGTAAAAATTAGATCATGGTCAAATAAAGTCTGCATGACATGTAAATCGTAAAATATTTTCATACAATATATATAATTGATCTATTGCACACAGTATAAGGAAAACAGACCAAAACACAAAAACTTAACTTAAGTCGCTGAATTGTCTATATGTATACACACTATGAGGTTAACGACCGATTCCCTTGTTTGACGGTTTAAATGCAATCTATGGTAAAATTTGTTTCCTATTTATATTTACTACACTAAAAGTATATAAAGCCGGTGGATTTCATTTTAACTATACAATTACGTGTACGTACATAAGAAATATACCAAATATGATGGGATCTGATACCAGCAAATTCCTTTCTGGTAATGAACAAATTACATTTTATATTTAATTGGCCGTCTGGTTGTTAGGTCTCTAAGTCAGCATTCTTTAATTTGAAAACGTTTTATCTGTATTCTTTACTTTTTTGTTTAACTCTGTTTTCTATTTATTTTGTTTCAGGAGAACGTATCTGTTTATTATTATTTAAGCCCTATCCAAAGACCATTATATTTAATTTCACCATAATTAAGGCATATTGAAGAGTGCTGAAATATGATAAAAAAATTAAAGTTTGGAACTTTGGAAACATTTATTAAAATATTTTAATGAAGAGAAAAAAGCAATATAAATACACATAAGGAATGAATAAAATCGTCCAAGAACAGTTTTTGACGTATGATTGAATATATCTAATATCCTTACAAACAATTTTGGGAGAAATAACCATCCAAGTAAGGCGCACAATTCAAATGAAGTAACGAGTCACGTACTTTGTAAATAATTATTGAATATGTAATATCAAATAAATTTGTACCTAACGCACCCTGAATAAGATCAAAAGGTTTTAAATTTTTGAAACGTGAATCCGTTTTACCTAACGAATTATGCAGGTTACTTTACGTAAAATATTTACAAAAATCTAAGATATAAATGTGTGATTATCTTCACGAGTGGATACATGTTAGAAGGAAGGGGTATGGGGGTTCAGTAGATTTCTTTGATGAATCATATAATTACGTCTGTTATAATTGTTATTGTATTTCATATTTTAATCAACACTTTGGATAAAATTCATAAAATTGAGAATTGAAATTGGGAACGTGTCAAAGAGACAACAACCTGACCATAGAGCAGACAACAGCAGAAGGTCATCGCAGCGAGAAATGTCCGCACCCTGAGGCGTCCTTCAGCTGGCCCCTAAACATTATAAAATAGTAAGATAGATTGCATATGAACCCAATCTAATTAAAATTAAGTCTCTGCATTCGCTTATCTTGTTTCTGATTGGTCAACAATTACAATGTATTATTATAAGAAATAAAATACATGGGACGAGCAAACCGAAAAACAAACAAAACAAAACAAAACAAAACAATGAGCAAGTGAATGTTTGGCCTTCTAAGAGCAGATGTTGGATAGATACCGAGGAGACAACAATCCAGGGAAAGCGTGTCTATACGGGCGGCATCATTCTCGTCCGACCTATCATATGATGATGTTCAGTGAATCGTGAAATCGGGTTCTAATTTCACAATGTCAAATGTTTATGTTCAGTGAACCATTAAATCGAAGTCAAGGTCATCATTTGATACAAATTTTGAAAAGGTCACATTATAACTTGTGTTTGATTTCACTGATTGATGTTTTCAAAAGTTCTGATCGACTATTAACTTGGTTAACCAAAACATTAACCTACAACTAGTAGTTTGGAACGGACAAACGAACTCCCAGAAATCGATCAGACGCTCACTACTACACGCGGGGCTAAAGACACATCATCAGAATAGGTCACCCTATTCGGCAGTTGTTTAAACAATAAATAAAGTTAAATTACAAGTGATTGGGGAAGGACACACGGGCGTACGGACGTAGACCAGAAATCGATCAGCAGCTTACTACTGAGAGGGGGAGGATAAAGAACAGTAGAGACATCATCAGAATAGGTCACACTATTCGGCAGTTGTTTAAACAATAACTAAAGCTAAATCAACAAGTTGTTGGGGAAGGACAAACGGGCGTACGGACGTAGACCAGAAATCGATCAGCAGCTTACTACTGCGAGTGAGGATAAAGAACAGTAGAGACGTCATCAGAATAGGTCACACTATTCGGCAGTTGTTTTAAGAATATCTAAAGTTGAATTAATCAGTGGTTGTCGTTTGTTTTTTTCGTTTATAGTTTTGTACATTACTCAGGTCATTAGATTTCTCGTTTGAATTGTTTCACATTTTTAATGTCGATGCCCTTTTTAGCTTGCTTCGCAACATCGGATTAGTAATTGTAAACTCAGAAATAAGGCTAGCAATTTAAAATCTCATTTATTTTGTTTACACAGCTCTTATGCGAGAACACTTTTAATGCAAAACTGTTGAAGATAACCAACATTTCTTTTTTATTTGTCCTAAGTACAATGTTGTAAGACAGATCCTACTTGATTCCATTTACTCCATTGCCGGTATTGTTGACATAAATATTGAATTATTACCTTTTGAAAACACATTTTTTTTTATATGAATATTCCTTTTTTTTTTTAAATCTGTTCAGAAACATATCAGTGACACTCAACGTCTTGTTTGAAAGTTTCTTTTTTTTTGTTTCATTTTGTGCTATTTTTATTTATTTGTTTCTCCTTTACTTCAACATTAATTCATTTATTCCACCAAGCAAGCGTCGGTCTCTACCGAGCCATATGCCTATATTTCTTATTACTTATAATTAACTCATCATAGATACCAGGACTAAATTTAGTATATACGCCAGACGCGTGTTTTTTCTAAAAAAGACTCATCGGGTCCATTAAAACGTTTAATCCCGCTGCAAATGTTTGCACCTGTCCTAAGTCAGGAATCTGATGTACAGTAGTTGTCGTTTGTTTATGTAATTTATACGTGTTTCTCGTTTCTCGTTTTGTTTATATAGATTAGACCGTTAGTTTTCCCGTTTGAATGGTTTTACACTAGTAATTTTGGGGCCCTTTATAGCTTGTTGTTCGGTGTGAGCCAAGGCTCCGTGTTGAAGGCCGTACTTTAACCTATAATGGTTTAATTTTTAAATTGTTATTTGGATGGAGAGTTGTCTCATTGGCACTCACACCACATCTTCCTATATCTATCATCAGTGACGATCGAATACCAAAAAGTTTAAAATACCAAATAAAGTACGAAGTTGAAGAGCATTGAGGACCAAAGTTCCTTAAAGTTTTGCCAAATACATCTAAGGCTATCTATGCCTGATGTAGAAAAGCCTTAGTATTTTAAAAAAAATCAAAATTTTGTAAACAGTAAATTTATAAATATAACCATATCAATGATAATTCATGTCAGCACAAAAGTGCAAAAGGGAAATAAATCTCCACCAGCAGTGGCATCGACCCAGTGGTAGTAAATAACTCATCATGGATATCAGGACTAAATTTAAACGCGCGTTTCGTCTAAAAAAGACTCATCAGAAAGGATATTTGCATGTTTCAAGGTACTTGAATAACTGATCACGATGAGTAATTGCCTATATATATTGTTTTGTACTTTACATTTAGTAAGTAACATTGTAAACATATATTTACTCGTGTATGCTCATATAAAGTAGCGTGTATTTTCCACTTTATTAAATTATTTTAAATCCATGTACAGTTTGCAATAATTGAATTATACCTTGAACATGTAATATGGAGTGTTTTTATAGGCAGTGCCTGTTGCTCAATCCTTTTCATATCTTAATGAATAAAGTATGTTTAAAATCAAATCACATCTTCTTTTTTTGTGTCTCTGATGGATATTTGATTCACTAGCAACCTTATTACCTCTTCATATCTTTTTAAATAGAGCTCCTCATTCCATCATATTGGATTTACTCATTATTGAAGGCAGTACGGTGACGTATAGTTGTTAACTTCTGTGTCTTCAGGTCTCCTATGGAGATTTACACATTATTGAAGGCCGCACGGTGACGTATAGTTGTTAACTTCTGTGTCATCGGGTCTCCCATGGAGATTTTCTCATTATTGAGGCAGTACGGTGACGTATAGTTGTTAACTTCTGTGTCATCAGGTCTCCTATGGAAATTTGTCTCATTGATAATTATAACACATCTTCTAATTTTTTTATATTCAGCAATAATAGTTAAGTTTCAATTTCTAAACCGCCCTAGGTGCAAAAATGACGCAAACATATTTATAAAAATTTCTCTTAATAACAGAAAACTTTAAGAAACGAAAAAGGGCAATATGTCTATTTTTAAGGTCATAAATTACATATACGACAAGAGAAAAACAATATAACAGATACCTTTTTCGTTGGGAGGGGGGCATTCTAAACAAAGTAGATGATCCCTTTGTCGTTGAGTTGCTGTCTCAAAAAGTAAAAAATAACTTTTTGTAGTTGGATTGCTGTCTCAACAAAGTAAAATATAACTTTGTAGGTGGGTTCCTGCCTTAACAGAGTAAAAGATAACTTTGTAGTTCAGTTTGTTTATTTTCTTTGGTTACATCTTCTGACATCAGACTCGGACTTCTCCTGAACTGAATTTTAATGTGCGTATTGTTATGCATTTACTTTTCTACATTGGCTAGAGGTATAGGGGGGTTGAGATCTCATAAACATGTTTAACCCCGCCGCATTTTTGCGCCTGTCCCAAGTCAGGAGCCTCTGGCCTTTGTTAGTCTTGTATTTTTTATAATTTTAGTTTCTTGTGTACAATTTGGAGTTTAGTATGGCGTTCATTATCACTGTACTAATATATATTTGTTTAGGGGCCAGCTGAAGGACGCCTCCAGGTGCGGGAATTCTCGCTACATTGAAGACCTGTCGGTGACCTTCTGCTATTGTCTTTTCTATGGTCGGAATGTTGTCCCCTTTTAAAATTGTTATACGATGATGACTGATGTACCCATATTTTGACTATTTTATTAATTGTCACTGTTTATTTAACGCATCATGTAAATATAACGGAATTTGATGAGACTGTTATTAAAGTGAGAGGGTTAGCGCTATAGAACCAGGTTTAATCCACCATTTTCTACATTTGAAAATGCCTGTACCAAGTCAGGAATATGACAGTTCTTGTCCATTCGTTTTTGATGTGTTTTGTTATTTGATTTTGCCATGTGATTATGGACTTTCCTAATTGATTTTCCTCTGAGTTCAGTATTTTTGTGATTTTATTTTTATTAGTTACATTCTCATCAAAGTAAAAGATACCTTTGTCGTTGGATTGCTTTCTAAACAAATTAAAAAGGTATCTTTGTCATTGATTGCTTAATTTTCTCAACAAAGTAAAAGATACCTTTATCATTGGCATGCTGTCTCAACAAAGTAAAAGATACCTTTGTCATTGGGTTGCTGTCTCAACAAAGTAAAAGATACCTTTGTCATTGGGTTGCTGCCTCAACAGAGTAAAAGATACTTTTGTCATTGGCTTGCTGTCTCAACAAAGTAAAAGTTTTCTTTCTCATTGATGTTTACTTTATCTCACCTTTATTGATACATGTTCATGTTTATAGCGTATTTAAAACAAAACCAAATAAATAATGTTTCTTGGCATTGCGCCTCTCCTTGATAGGAAACAACCGACAATGATGACATCGGTGGTTTCCTCAAATAAACTCTGTTTTATAAATTATGCCAACACGTAAATCTAAAAACAACAGATAAGCATTAACCATGTTAACAGTTTTTATTTAATGAGAGGAAAAGGACGTTTCATTTTGAAGTAGATATTTAGATATCTATTTCGAGAAAAATATACAAGATTTTGATTGCAAACATTGGAAACGTTGTTTAATTAGAACAATAAATCTCCGATATGATTATTTGAAAGTGCATTATGATTTAACCGATACAATATATTTTTCTTGTCAGCAACAGTGTATGTAATTTCGAAATCGTTTGGAAATAATGTTCCTATAAAGTTTCAAATTTGTAACTATATTTGCGAAAGAAAAGGTTTCATTGGAAAGATTTTAAACTCGCATCTTTTTTTCGCATAAACAAATTATATGAATGATTTTTGGAAGTATTCAACAATATAATAAAACAATACTATTATAAGATTCACTTCCATCGGATGGAGGAAGAGAAATTCACAAGTTCTTTAAAATACATTTTGAAAGTATATATTGAAAGTTCATTAATATTGGAAGAACATTAATATTGGAAGTACATTTATATTGAAAGAACATTAACTTTGGAAGAACATAAACTTTGGAAGAACATTTACTTTGGAAGAACATTAACTTTGGAAGAACAATAACTGTAAAAGAACACTAGCAGTGTAAGTACGTTGACATTGGAAGAAAATTAACATTGAAAATGATTAAAAGTAGATAGAACCAAAGTTATAGGTTCATGAACATTGTATAGAATATAAGATCAGACTTCAACCATGACAACTAACAAGATCATTTTCACAACAACTAAGTCTGTTTTAACTAGTCTTGATGACGTTTTCGGAAAAACAACAATGCAGAAAAGTACGACGGATAATATAGGTTCTACAATAAAGTCCGATAATACTACTGCCAGGCAGGAGAATTCTACTAATATGATTCTGGCATTAAACCTTGACGAGGAGAACATTAATCGTCTGCTAAAGATAGAAAACACATTCGAAGCTGAAGCGCTGACGCCGATAACCGTTTATCTCATCCTTCTAATGATAACGGGTGTTGTTGGCAATACTATTGTCTTGTATATCTACAAGTTCAGGTTCAAAAGGTCAACATCAAGAATATTCATTCTGAGTCTTGCTGCGTTTGATTTGATCACGTGTATTTTAGGGATGCCATACCATATCTTAGACATGCTTTATCCTTATCTGTTTGTATGGGACACCCTTTGCAAAGTTCTAAGTTTTGCTCTTACATTTACGATTTTGGCATCTATATTTATACTGGATCTCATCGCAATTGATCGGTACAGGAAAATTTGTAGACCGTTTAAAAAGCAGCTTTCTGGTATAGGATCAAAGATAATGAGTTGGGTGACTGTTCTTATAGCAATAATCTCTGCCATTCCAATGCTTCTAATTTATGGTACCGCTGAAGTCCCAACCGCTAGGAATCCAAATATAACAGGAAGGGAATGCTACGTCTCAGATGACTATATCGAATCTTACTTCCCATTAATCTACGATTCTTTCACTTTCTTGATTTTTATCGTATCAGTTTTTATACTAGTCGGATTTTATAGCAAAGTCGGGGTTACAATTTGGAAACGTAGGAAATTTAATGAGTCCTCACATGAGTCAAAGAGATCCGGTTCCAGTCAAAGCACGCCAAACACATCGATCATACAACTGAACGTCATTACAGATGAAGCTAAACGCGGATCTCCTATGCTTGTTCATTATGGAAAAAATAAAGAGGGTGGTAATGTTCAAATATTTGATTCGAATTCCTTGGTCACGGCACCAAAAGATTCACCTTTACCATACAGATCGACAACGTCTGATCCAAAGAAAGAAAGGAAGAACCGGAGAGTAATGCGATTGATGTCTGAACCTTCAAGTACTGAACATGATTCTTCTATAATGGATCATGGGTCTTCACGGTCCCACAAATCATCCCACAGACATCACGTGACAAAGAAAGAAAAGAGAACTCTAAGAATAACAGGCATGCTGTTCGTTATAACAATAATATTCATTATAAGTTTCCTCCCTTATTTGTGTATACAAATTGTGAACGGTTTGAATGATGAATTTTGGGATGAAATGAGCATCTCGGAAATTATCCTTTTTAATCTTCTTATGAGGACATACTTTATCAACAGTATGATAAATCCTATAATCTACTGGTTTCTGGATCACAAATTTAAAGAGGAGGTTATTAGACTATTTAATGACATGAGAAATTGTAAAGCAACTACTCGGTTTGGACGAAAGAGTTTCCATTCGTAATATCCATGTGAATAGTCTAGAAGTATACCAAAAGGTATAAAAACTTGTCTGACCAATTGTATAACTTTAAATCAATCATCATCACAATTACATGATTATAATCTAATTCAACTAAACTATATTCGTATTTTATCAACTATGTAGGTTCTTATTCATCCTTAGCTCTAAAATATTCAGCTTAGAGTGTTCCTCATTTATAATGATAAAGGTAAATCCAGAAAAGTGCTTCGGAGATTAATAACATGTTATTTTAATTTTTCTTCAGTTTGTTACTTTGCAGAATGAACAAGATTTTCCTAATTTATATGAATGCTTATTTTTATGTATATTTTTTCATTGCTATCAATAAAGCATTATTTGCTAATGACATATACAAACATCTCCTTTTATAATTTAGTTTGATACTTGTTCAAACTTATGTATCTCAAAATGTTAATAATGTTAGACTTGTTGATCATAATATGAACCGAGTAAAATCACAAAAAATACTGAACTTAATTCATAAAGGAAAGTCACTTATCAAAATGTCAAAATCAAAAGCTTAAAAACGCATCAAACGAATGGATAACAACTGTCATATTTTTGACTTGGTACATTTAGAAAATGGTGGATTTAACCTGTTTTTAAAGATAGCTTAACCTCTCACTTGTATGACAGTCGCATCGAATTCCATAATATTGATAACGGTGTCTAAAAAAAAAAGCAGAAATTTTTGGTAAAAATGTCAAAAAATAGGGGTACAGCTGTAAACATTGTGTTATAATATTAATAACTATAAAAACAAGCAAATATGTGACAATTAAAGAAGCATACAAATGCATATATATCGAATTTAACAAGGGTATCACCAGCCCAGTAGCCAGTACTTCGGTACTGGCATGAAAATACGGATTTTGTGTGTTATTAAAATTAGCTGTTACGAAATGATAGAAATTATTATAAATTATGGAATTTATCTCCCTCATGCAAAGCTCTGATTTCTTTCACGGATTTGGCTATAATTTTTGGACCTTTTGGATTATAGCTCTTCATCTTTTATATAAGCTTTAGATTTCAAATATTTTGGCCATGAGCATCACTGAAGAGACATGTATTGTCGAAATGCGTATCTGGTGCAAAAAAATTGGTACCGTTAATTTTTATAGAACCTTCATGCATTCACTTGCTTCTTTATTGTACGATTGTATCTATCTTTGTTAAATCAACTCATAAAGAAAGATTTGAAGTACTGGGCCCATTCCTTACTACCCTGACAGGCACGTGGTAAGGTTACCATTAACTCTGGCGTAGAAACGAGCGTTTGACGTATATATGTTACTGTTACAGTTACTGGTAATTTCCTCCTCTCTCAAGAGCACTCCCAAAGGGATACATCAATTTTAAAGTATAGTCTAAGAAAGGATATATATATTTACAACTTACGTTAAACTGTACAGTTTCCCACCATCAGTTGATAAGCATGTAAACGTCACACAGGTAGAAATTAGATAACTTTGACGTTCAGAGTACGAATTAGTACAGTATAGTTATTCTATGTATATCCTCTGCAGAATCTAAATTAGAAGTTTCCCTTTTCCTTTTTGTCGCTTATCTTTATGCATAATTATAGTGAAATTCTATTGAAAAGGGTATCAAAGAAATACGAAAAGGCATATAGACACAGCATCAATAGCAAACATAAAAGACAAGAATACACAGGTTATTATAGAACAAAAACATACTGGCAGGATCTATAAATACAGAGCCACATCATATGTATCAAAGTAACACAAAAAGTCCTATATACAAAGCACATTAGCTTTCGGATTAGATGCAAATTTTGCTATAGATCTAAAGAGTTTTTGGAGCTGGAAAAGAGTTCCGCCTTAGGTATCGCAAGAGTTAAGGGAGGAACTTATCTCAAAAGCTCTAAGCGTAGGGAATGCCCAACCGAAGAGCTTTAGAATTAGTGGGGAAAATGATATCCAATGATCTTGAGAAGGGGAATGGTCACGCCATGAGAACTCTGAGATCAGGGGAAAATCCCGCCCGAACTGTATCGGGTGTCAGTATTGCGATTTATACTATAAATAGTAGAGCGGGTACACTATCGAGAGTACGTGAAAAAGTCAACGAACCGGGTCCACAAGTCCAAAGAAGATGTTTCCATTGCTCATTTTGTTCTGTCTAGTTAAGTATTGTGACACCTATTTGAAATATATTTTGGACATATGAGGTGATACCATTGCTACCTCAGATTATAATCCACATTTAATTTATGAATCTATTTTCCCCGGCCTATTTTAAAATATTCTTACATATCAAAATAGATAAAAGTCTACTCTGGTTTATTATAGATTTTAACTTGTACATCTATTTGGTTCTGTCCGAACTGTGGAAATATTTTGGAAATTTCTAATTGCATGATACCACTACATTAATCAAATGGATTGCTTTATTGGGCCAGTGATACTAGACATGGTTTAAAACGAGCGTTGAAGTAAAATATTCTTAAACAAAGATAATCAACAATTTACCAAAGAAAATATAAAAATTAAAATGGTGGAAAAATCTTTTTTTTATAAAATATAATTATCGTCGTAAAAACTATAAAAACTGTGACAAGATGATGACATATATTAAATATTTTCTCTACTTATTTGTTATCTCTTACCCAGACGTAGTAAACAAGAAGTTAGGCTTCCGGGGAGACTGACTTGTGGTTAGGCTTCTTAGTATGCACCTAGTATGTCTCCAATATAGGTCACACTTATAGCCTAAGTCATCAATTCCACTTAAAAATGTACATTATAGTGATATATCAATATATAATTTATTAATAAAATATCAGAGCGGATCATAATTATTAAAAAAAAAAATTGCACAATGCCATGGCCGGGCTATTTTCTTCAATTGGGGTCTATTGTTGCCGGTCTATTTAAAGGATTGTATCATATGCATTTTTTTTTATCTAAAAGTATTGGTCATATCAAGCCATGATTTGGGTTTTCAATACAGTTGCCTCAATAGTGGTCACTGACACTGACCCCTTATCAGTCGTCTGGTGTTACATGACGAGAATGTTGAAAGTCTTGGTGTGGGTTTTGCAGGATAGAAGATGAAGGGCAACAGGCTCATACTATCGTATTAATGAATGGGTGTTTTTATAATGGCCCTGTTATATGTCCAAGGTCTGTAATAATGGTCGAGGAAGTCTGTAATGGCCCGAGGCAACGCTCAGTTTAGTTTGAAAAAAATAATTTGAACTTCACCATGATAAAGCTTTAAATATACCAAATATCCAAGATATTAAGTTGAAAGAAGTTATGTGTTGAAAAACAGGATGAACAGTGATCCCTTTATATGGTTCTTTAATGTTGGGTGCTGGTTACTAAATTAAACAAAATACAAAAAGGTATTATACTCTTTACAACTTAATTTTATTAACTTTATTAAAAATCCTAACTGGGCTTAATACAGACACACTGGGCATTAATACAGGGCCATTACAGAAAAACAGGGCCATTATAGAAAAACAGGGCCATTACAGAAAAACAGGGCCATTACAGAAAATCAGGGCCATTACAGAAAAACAGGGCCATTACAGAAAAAAACAGGGCCATTACAGAAAATATGTAATTTTTAATAAACAGTCATTTTTGGCAATAATGTACTTAGTTGGTTAATAAAAATGGCTAACAACTCAGTAAAGTAAAGTGTAAAACTTAGTAATACAGAAATGAAAGACCCCCTTTCAAACTTCAGTGATGCAGCCAGCAATGAACAGTTATACCAGCTCGGACGTACAGTTGATATATTACTATTGCGGCAAATGAGAAATATAACACTAGTTGAAGACCCGTATGATGACCTACAGCTGTTAATATTTGTAATATTAGTTTTGTGATATTTGTCTCTTGTGTAGAGTTGTAGAGAAGCATACACACATTGTCTTTAATAAAAACATTCAGGGGGATTGTTGTGGGGGGTATAACCAAGATCAAGTCACTAAAACAAAAGAAAAATGGAGAAATTTAACCAAACTGATGTTAGTACACTAACATTAATATAAACCTTCAATATGGGGATTGAGATAGACTCACATGAATGAACGCACTTCATAATTAACATTTACATTCAGGTGGAGATAATCATACAAATAAAATATTTCAACATAATAATTCAGGGGGAGATAATAAAACATATAAAACACTTCAACATAAACATTCAGGGGGAGATAATCAAACAGATTTAATAATTTCAACATGAACATTCAGGGGAGATAATCACGGATTAAATAACTTCAACATAAACAGTCAGGGGGAGATAATCACAGATAAAATAACTTCAACATAAACAGTCAGGGGGAGATAATCACAGATTAAATAATTTCAACATAAACATTCAGGAGGAGATAATCCACAGATTAAACAAGAGTACACACAATGAAACGTCTCGCCTTCTTTACTAATCATTGATTTTATGTTGATAGTCCTAAATGTAAAGCTTTATTACAACTGTCACATAAACTTAACATTAACCAAGAAAACCAAACATTGATCAATGAACCATGAAAATGATGTCAAGGTACAGCTAACAATTCTGCCATACAACAAATATAGTTGACCTATAGCTTATTGTTTAAGAAAAACAGACCAAAACACAAAAACTAAACACTGAGCAATGAACTTTGAGAATGAGGTCAAGGTCAAATAAAATCTGCACAACTGACATATAGATCATAAAATATTTACATACACCAAATATAGTTGGCCTATTGCTTATTGTATTAGAAAAATAGACCAAAACTCAAAAACTTAACTTTGACCACTGAACCATGAAAATGAGGTCAAGGTCAAATGAAACCTACCAGCTAGAATGTACACCTTACAATCATTCCATACACCAAATATAGTAGACCAATTGCATTCAGTATAAGCAAAACAGACCAAAACATAAAAAACTTAACTATAACCACTGAACCATGAAAATGAGGACAAGGTCAGATGACACCTGCCAGTTGGACATGTACACCTTACAGTCCTTCCATACACCGAATATGCTAGACCTATTGCTTATAGTATCTGAGATATGGACTTGACCACCAAAACTTAACCTTGTTCACTGATCCATGAAATGAGGTCGAGGTCAAGTGAAAACTGTCTGACGGGCATGAGGACCTTGCAAGGTATGCACATACCAAATATAGTTATCCTACTACTTATAATAAGAGAGAACTTAACATTACAAAAAATTTTATCTTTTTTTTCAAGTAGTCACTGAACCATGAAAATGAGGTAAAGGACATTGTACATGTGACTGACGGAAACCTCGTAACATGAGGCCCCCATTTACAAAGTATGAAGCATCCAGGTCTTCTACCTTCTAAAATATAAAGCTTTTAAGAAGTTAGCTAACACCGCCACCGCCGGATCACTATCCCTATGTCAAGCTTTCTGCAACTAAAGTCGCAGGCTCGACAAAAGCTACCACATAAACATTCAGGGGGGAAAATCAAACTGAGTAAATAACGTCAACATTAACATCCTGAATTTTAAGGGCAAAAGTAAGAAAAAATAAACTAATAGCATACAAACAAGAAGCTTTCAGGAGCTTGAATCCTTCACCTGATTAAAAATGTGTCATTAAAATCAGGTGCCATAGTAGCCACTTTCAATACAGTTTTTAATATTGTGCCCCTGATATTATAAGATACAGTGTGCTAGTGACCTAATACAATATGTAAATTCTATATGGGGTGAGAGAAAATAAAAGCAATGGCTAATGTGGTGAGAAAATGACACAGAATGGAAATACATCCTATAACGAGATGTTAAAGAAGTTCGATTTTGTTGACTTTTATGAAACTCTTATCTTGATGATTATTTTTCCAGGAAACAGTTTCTATTTATTGATTATTGTTTTCCTTGTAGGGATATGGACAATTAAAGTTGACTCAGTTGTTGATTATATATTGCTGTTTGAAGTAACTCACTACCAAGGTCCCAGAATATTTTTTACACAATTTGGTCATTTTGAATTTAAGATAAGGGTTAACAGTTTTTAAAAAAAAAATGTCCAAATCACACCAGATTCATAGCATCAACAAACTGGTTTCGACCATTGCATCATATTTACTTCATGATTTTTTTTTACCATTTTTCTAAAAGTAGTTTGTAGGGAACAAATCATTATGGCAAAATTTTTAAATATTTTTACCTGTGGGCTGTCATGTTCACATTTTAATAAGAACAAAATCAAGACAATTTGTAGAGCGATAAGCAATAAATCATTACTGTAAAATTTTTAACACCATCTATTTCAACTCTGATAATTGAATCCTGAATATATACTGTAGATTCACTTTATTTGTTGGATACCAATTTTCATGGATTTCTTGGTTACCTGGGAAACATGGTCCTATGAATTACAAGGTCCATTAGTATTACAATTTTTTTCTAGAATATATGCAGATTTTGGCAAACCAAGACAATGAAAGTTTTCCTTAATCAACGAAAATATGAACCCACGAAAATACATGTATTCACAGTACTAGTTATTCCAAAACTCTATGGGCTTTACTAATTGATAAATATCTATATTGTAAACATTTATTTATGCATTTTGACGACATCCTGTCCAGCCGGCTGGCATTTTGCCAGATTGACATTGTATATCATCACTTGAGTAACATTATAGACAACGGTAAAAATCACAGGACAACTATCATCTACGTGGTAATTTAGCAGGGGGTGGCATTAGGTCACTTGGTTGTTTTTGAGGAGGCACAAATCTCTCCACTTCAACAACTTGAAATAAAATGTCTTTTGTCACTGGTGATTGTATACTACCCCAGACACCTAAAACAAAACAGAAAAAAATTTACTTTTATATGATATGATGTAACTGTCTATGCTTATTCATATCTTTAAATATACATTTACTTTAATTATTCATCCCTTATTTTAATTAACTATGTATTAACATTGTATCACAGATCAAATTTATTCGTTTATTTTGTGTTAATGTGTGTTACTATGTTTTTTGATTGATTTAAGCCATTCCAATTGATATTTTGTAGTGTGTTTTTCTATTTTGTAATGTTATACTATTTTAGTTTGGTACCATTGAAATTTTTAATCCTGCTGCAATTGTTTGCACCTGCCCTAAGTCAGGAATCTGATGTTCAGTGGTTTTTGTCTGTTTATGTGGTTCATAAGTGTTTCTCATTTTTGTTTATATACGGGGATTACCAGTAGATTAGACCATTGGTTTTCCTGTTTGATTGGTTTTACACTAGTTATTTTGGGGGCCCTTTAGTTTATAGCTTGCTGTTTGGTGTGAGCCAACTACGCTCTGAGTTGAAGACAGTACTTTGATCAATTACAGATTTTTAGATTGTAACTTGGATGGAGAATTGTCTCATTGGCAATCATAGCACATTTTCTTATATCTATTTTATATGAGATGCTGCAAATGTCTATGCTAAGTCATATCTTGAAAACAATAAGGAATTCATTTTTTTTTAATTCATTCTTCATACTTTATTCTTCCATTATTATTGGCTTTCAAGCTCATACTATACACACATATAATCCAAGTTATGAACGCTACATACAACATTCAACAGTTAAATACAGTAAATAAACAATTTGTCTTTTTAACAATGTCATGTCCATCGATATCAGCTCTATAGCTTAAACTCTCCTGATATAAAATCAGGTTTATTAATAGTCTCTTACCTTGAGCAGTTTTAATGCTGTTAGGAAATGATTTGTCAGTTCTCTGTCTGATGAATTTCCATATCATCTCTCTTAGCTCACACTCTCCTCACTATACACTATAGATCTCTTACCTTGAGCAGTTTTAATGCTATTAGGAAATGATTTGTCAGTTCTCTGTCTCATGAATTTCCATATCATCTCTCTTAGCTCACACTCTCCTCACTATACACTATAGATCTCTTACCTTGAGCAGTTTTAATGCTATTAGGAAATGATTTGTCTGTTCTCTGTCTCATGAATTTCCATATCATCTCTCTTAGCTCACACTCTCCTCACTATACACTATAGATCTCTTACCTTGAGCAGTTTTAATGCTATTAGGAAATGATTTGTCAGTTCTTTGTCTCATGAATTTCCATATCATCTCTCTAGCTCACACTCTCCTCACTATACACTATAGATCTCTTACCTTGAGCAGTTTTAATGCTATTAGGAAATGATTTGTCAGTTCTCTGTCTGATGAATTTCCATATCATCTCTCTTAGCTCACACTATCCTCACTATACACTATAGGTCTCTTACCTTGAGCAGTTTTAATGCTATTAGGAAATGATTTGTCAGTTCTTTGTCTCATGAATTTCCATATCATCTCTCTTAGCTCACACTATCCTCACTATCCACTATAGGTCTCTTACCTTGAGCAGTTTTAATGCTATTAGGAAATGATTTGTCAGTTCTTTGTCTCATGAATTTCCATATCATCTCTCTAGCTTAAACTCTCCTCACTATATACTATAGATCTCTTACCTTGAGCAGTTTTAATGCTGTTAGGAAATGATTTGTCTGTTCTTTGTCTCATGAATTTCCATATCATCTCTCTAGCCCACACTCTCCTCACTATACACTATAGGTCTCTTACCTTGAGCAGTTTTAATGCTATTAGGAAATGATTTGTCAGTTCTTTGTCTCATGAATTTCCATATCATCTCTCTAGCTTAAACTCTACTCACTATATACTATAGATCTCTTACCTTGAGCAGTTTTAATGCTGTTAGGAAATGATTTGTCTGTTCTTTGTCTCATGAATTTCCAATGCTGTCCATCAAATGAACATTCTATAATTTTTCCATCCATTTCTTTCAGATCTTTTGTGTACTGAAAAAGATGTGTTGTTATAATTTACTGATTGAGATTTATAGATAAAGAGCTGCTGAACCAACACCTTATGTTTTGTGCTGCTTGAGTTCCATTAAGTGGATACCAGATGGTATGCAGGGTTGTCGGATTAAAAAATCAAATACCGCTACACTGACTGAGATTTAATAAAAGAAGAATGTGCCTGAGGATGTGAATGGCCTCACTAAAGCTTTGCAATTTTTCAAGTTAAAAAGAGGCACTACTCTAGAACAGTAAGTGACTCATTTGTCAATATAAACTTGTCTGTAAGTGGCGGATCCAGAACTTTTCACCAACCAAATTTTTCCCACTAAATGGGTTAGGGGGAGGGGGGCAAGGCTCCGCCCCTGGATCCACATATGTCTGTGAGTTTTGGTACTTGTATGAGAGTTTTATATAATTTGGATGAGGAAAACATTGAGTGTTGAAATGAACAATTTAGTGTTTTTCTAAATTATAAAGTGGCATTACTCTAGAAAATTTAGTGACTCACTGCCAATATACAAACTCTGTCTGCAAGTTTTGGTTCTTAGCATTTTGTATGAGTTTTATATTTTATAATTTGGATGAGGAAAACTCAAGTAAGAGTGGAAAGGAAAATGGGATGGACAGATAGACAAATGAAATGACAGAAAGATGGTCAAGGGTAACACTTAATACCCCTGTTGACTATGGAGGGGGCAGAGAAAGGTGGAGGTTTGAGACCTCTAAAGTAATTAATCCTGCCCCATTGATGTGCCTATAAAGAAGTCAGGATCTTGACATTTCATATGTCTTATGTTTATGTTTTTTTATTATTTGGATAATAAGGTCTTAATGGCAGATCTTCAATTGTTACTGTTTTTGTATAGGACCCCCCTCCTTTCTAAAGAAAAATCAAATCAATTTGGACTAAATTCTTTATTTCTAATTATGTAAACAATACATATCAAATAATTTCTTTTCAGTACAAACCATATGAAATAAAATTTTCCAAAAAAGTAGCATAAAATTTCATTGTACTACATGTATCTTTTCAGTGGCATTAAAGGAGCATATTCTCAATAGCAATACTATTAATATCCTGGATTAGATTATCTCCCCTGTTGGCATGGGATTAAACACATTTCTGGACATAATCAGGAATTGTTTACTTTTTTATATTTGGTTGAATTTTTTCTCCAAAAAATCTGCCTCAAACAATCTTTGAACATCAAGCAACACTTTTTAATAATAACATCAAATTTTACTGGAATCTGTGTGATTTTAAGTCATGGTAGACAAATTTGCAAACAAGTGTAAATTTTAACTAAATATTTTTATAATATCCCTTTCCCCTCTCCCTTTATTCAGTAGACTCACCTTCATTTCAGCTAAAGGATTGTCTTGTCCTAACACATAAAGATATCCTTTTGTCTCTGGTAACATTCTGCAATAAAAACCTTTTTCCAGTCAAGTAATGTGTTAAAATTATTGGTGTTTAATAAGAATTTCAGCCACCAATTTTATTCTATAAACATGACAATCAGTTTTTTTTAGTGGAGTGAACTTGTATACCCAAAGAGAACCATCATCTATGGCAAGAAAATGGATGATATATGTCAAGAGTAGGGTTTGAACCTCAGAGTTGACGGTTTAGTGATCATTATAATACTGAGGATTCATTCATTTTCGTGGGTACCAATTTTAATGGATTAAGGAAAACTTGCATATTCGTGGATATCTAATTTCGTGGTTTTGCAGAAGTCTGCATACAAGCCTATTGAAAATTTGTAATTCGTTAAACATTTAATTTCATGGTTTTTATACCTGAAACCACGAAATCCAACGAATAATAATGAATCCACTAATAGATGAAATAATTAAACAACTTTGTCACCAAAATATCAGTAGTATTCTAAACGTTCAAATTCTTTGTTATGTGGGTTAATACAATTTTGCACAATGCCTTTTAAAGGTCATAAGTTACTGGGTCAACAACTTCTTGGATACTGTAAATTCATTTATTTTCGTGGGTATCATTTTTCGTGGATTAAGGAAAACTTACATGTTTGTGGATATTTCATTTCATGGTTTTACTGAAATCAGGACCCAAGCCTTTAAAAAATTCAGTATTCACTGAACATTTAATTTCTTGGTTCACCTGCTCCCACAAAATCCATGAAAATTGGAATTCAACAAATAATAATGAATCAACAGTATTTGATTTGTTATTTTGAAAAACATTCAGTATTTTAGCTGATAAGCAATTTAATCTTATAACTGTATTTCCCTATCAGTTTAATTGAACATTTTAAATGTATACACTGGAGCTGGCATGTCAGTTAACTGCTAGTAGTCTGTTGTTATTTATGTATTATTGTCATTTTATTTATTTTCTTTTGTTACATCTTTTGACATCGGACTCGGACTTCTCTTGAACTGAATTTTAATGTGCGTATTGTTATTCTTTTACTTTTCTACATTGGTTAGAGGTATAGGGGGAGGGTTGAGATCTCATAAACATGTTTAACCCCGCCGCAATTTTGCGCCTGTCCCAAGTCAGGAGCCTCTGGCCTTTGTTAGTCTTGTATGATTTTAAATTTTAGTTTCTTGTGTATAATTCAGAGTTTAATATGACATCCATTTTCACTGTACTATGATGCATATTTTAGGGGCCAGCTGAAGGACACCTACGGGTGCGGGAATTCTCGCTACATTGAAGACCCATTGGTTGCCTTCGGCTGTTGTTTGCTCTATGGTCGGGTGGTTGTCGCTTTGACATATTCACCATTTCCTTTCTCAATTTTACTCTTTGTCAGTGGTTGCTTAAAGTCAAATAAGTGTTTATATTTTCACATCAGCAGAAGTATTTATAGTCTGGATTATTTCAATTTGACATGTAGCATGCTTCTCTAATCATATCATATTGTAAATGAAAACATATCTAGACAAATTTGAACAAAGATTGAAATTAAATCATCTAGGTGCTTTTGTTGTTGAAATACACATCATTATACGTCTAAGTGTTAAAAGGACCATGACCTAATGTAGGAAAACTGTATCCTGGCAAATAAAGGGGTTTGAACTCATAATCTCATAGCAGACAGGCTAGCATTCACTGCATACACAAAACTACTTTGAACAGTCAGCCATCAAGATGTGTATTTTATTCTTAGCAGAAACTGTTGGAAAAGTTATGATAGATATATATTATGAAAAAAAATAATCTAATAAATTCAAGGATTATAAAAGGGAGACAATCTGAACTAGTATGTATCAGCTGTTGTCTATAGTTGAAAGAACAAATTTTAGAGAAAAAAACTGGGTTAAAGTTTATACCAGATTTCAAAATTAACTTACCTGGATTGTCAAAAATATGTGTTTGTTTATTTTTATTCGAGATCTGACGAGATAAGACTTACCCTGGTTTATTTTCCTTTGCTATTTTTAGTTTAAAATCTATAGAATTAAGTTCTGGAGGTTTCCATTTCAGCACTTCCATACACCTCCCTGGGCAGTAAGGCTAGTTGGTAAAAGTATAATAAGAAGAAATTATTAGCACTTCCATACATCTCCCTGGAAAGTAAGGCTATGTGGTAAAAATATATAATCGGAAGAAATGATTCATTCCATACACCTCCCTGGACAGTAAGGCTACATGGTAAAAATATATAATAAGAAGAAATTATAAGCACTTCCATACACCTCCCTGGACAGTTAGGCTACATGGTAAAAATATATAATAAGAAGAAATTATAAGCACTTCCATACACCTCCCTGGACAGTAAGGCTACATGGTAAAAATATAATAAGCACTTCCATACACCTCCCTGGACAGTAAGGCTACATGGTAAAAATATATAATAAGAAGAAATTATAAGCACTTCCATACACCTCCCTGGACAGTAAGGCTACATGGTAAAAATATAAAAAGCACTTCCATACACCTCCTTGGACAGTAAGGCTACATAGTAAAAATATAATAAGCACTTCCATACACCTCCCTGGACAGTAAGGCTACATGGTAAAAATATATAATAAGAAGAAATTATAAGCACTTCCATACACCTCCCTGGACAGTAAGGCTACATGGTAAAAATATATAATAAGAAGAAATTATAAGCACTTCCATACACCTCCCTGGACAGTAAGGCTACATGGTAAAAATATATAATAAGAAGAAATTATAAGCACTTCCATACACCTCCCTGGACAGTAAGGCTACATGGTAAAAATATATAATAAGAAGGTTTTATAAGCACTTCCATACACCTCCCTGGACAGTAAGACTACATGGTAAAAATATAATAACACATGAGTTATATAAGGGGAAAATACAATCTGTCTCATTAGGACCAAGTGAGGAAATTCATGTTTATTACATTGGTTGCAATAAATTACATTGATTTCCCAGTTAGATAAAAACCGATAATCTCACATTTGAAATAAAAGTGGTTATTTCACTCTCTGACGCCATACAACAATAGGCGTTGTCAAGATGTCGATAACGTCGGATCAAAACAAATTGTGAATGCGTAGGAAAAACATATAGTTCCTTACATTTTCTACATTAATTTCATAAAATAAAAGCCATTAGCCAATTTAACTAGATATCATTGAGATGGGAGCCATCTCTGTGGGCCCCGCTGTCAATAACCTGGGGTAAATAAGTTGCATGGATAATCTGATATGAAGCATTATTTGAAGTTATTACATAGTCTCATGTGTGATTTTGATCTTAGATTTTAAGTTAAAACAGATAAATATTCTCATCTTACTTTCATAGTATAATAGTGATATGACTGCATGATGTGAACTTATTGTTGACTTCTCTAAGGTGACTTCTGGATATATGGATTGATGTTTGAACAATATGTTTAAAGGTGCTGCCCAATTGATATTTGTCACATATTTTTAGAATTATGCCTTCAATATATTATGACCCACCAATTATAAAGTATGAAATATTAACGGTTCTCGAGAGGTAGAGCTGACACAATTTGTTAAGAACAACGAACGAATGGACAGACCGACAGACTGACCTTAGACCTAGGATGCATACATTATGACATATTCTCTGGTGTTGGTTAATATATATGTTAAGTTGAAAATGTTTGTCAGGTATAAAGTATGAAATAACAACAGCTGTCCTCTCAAAATATAGTGTGGATCAAATTTGTTAGCGATGGACAGACCAACAGACAGACAGACCTTTGACCTAGGAAGTGGTACATACATCATGACACACCCTCTGGTGTTGGTTAAAATGGATGTCAAGTATAATATTTGAAATCATAACGGTTCTCAAGATATAGAGCAGACACAATCTTCACCACAGGACACAGGGTTGTCAACTGAAACCAAAGTTTTTTTGACGTTGACCTTTGACCTAGGAAGTTGTACATACATCATGACACGCCCTCTGGTGGTGGTTAAAATGGATGTCAAGTATAAACTTTGAAATCATAACGGTTATCTAGATATGGAGCGGACACAATCTTCACCACAGGACACGGGGTTGTCAACTCAAACCAAAGTTTTTGACCTTGACCTTTGACCTAGGAAGTTGTACATACATCATGACACGCCCTCTGGTGACATACATCATGACACGCCCTCTGGTGGTTGTTAAAATGGATGTCAAGTATAAACTTTGAAATCATAATGGTTATCTGATATGGAGCGGACACGATCTACACCACAGGACACAGGGTTGTCAACTGAAACCAAAGTTTTTGACCTTGACCTTTGACCTAGGAAGTTGTACATACAACATGACACACCCTCTGGTGTTGGTTAATAATCATGTTAAGTATTAAGTATGAAATCATAATGGTTCTCTAGATATGGAGCGGACACGAAAGTGTTACGGATGGACAGACAGACGGACAGACGGATGGACAGGCTGATCACTATAGGGCGACCCGCCTTTGGCGGGGCCCTAATAAAAAGTATAACTAATCGCCGTATTTGAATATCAAAAATAAGACAACTTGTGACCAAACGCCGTTATGGATTAAACTCGTGCTGCGCACTCGTTTAATCAGTGCGTCGTTCGGTCACGCGTAGTCTTATTTTTGATATTCAAATACGGCAATTAGTTATACTATAAGTATAGATATAAGAAGATGTGATATGAGTGCTAATGAGACAACGCTCCATCCAATAGATATAAGAAGATGTGGTATGAGTGCCAATGAGACAACTCTTTGTAAAAGTAGTTATTATTATTATTGTTTTGGTTTGTACATTCTACTCCTATCACAAAGTTTTTCAAATTAACCAACAAAATTGAGATATGATGTGAATCTATCATTTGATACAGGCATTTTACTTTGAGAAAAAAGTTTTCGTGTTAACAAGTGATAACAGTACCATACACCTTATGACTATTTGGAAAACTGTGCTGGTTCACCCAATTCTACTTTTGAAGTCATAAAACAATCACATTTCAAATGGAGAGTCAGATATTTTTCTATTATAACATTAAATTTTAAGGGAACCTTTGTGAAGTCCATTAATTTTGGATGAATAACAATAATAAGTATTGTTTTCTTAAAAAATTCTGATGCCAGTTATTGGTTTGGTCTGTTGCCTAAGTGATAACCTTTCTTTCCCATCATTTATAATTTTTCTTGATGTTACATATGAAAATTAATATTCACTAACATCCAAAAGTAATGTTTCATTGCAAACATTTACTACAATAACCCTTATGTTTTAAGTGTGCTGATTTCATTTAATTTTCCAACTAATACTTACATCTGGGACGGGCTGAAATACTAAACCATCCACTTCATGGCTAACCTGACTGGCAAAACTTCCATCTAAAACCTACAATGTAAGGTATTGATTATTGAAATACTTAACCATCCACTTCATGGCTAACCTGACTGGCAAAACTTCCATCTAAAACCTACAATGTAAGGTATTGATTATTGAAATACTTAACCATCCACTTCATGGCTAACCTGACTGGCAAAACTTCCATCTAAAACCTACAATGTAAGGTATTGATTATAGAAATACTAAACCATCCACTTCATGGTTAACAATATAAGGTATTACTAATGTCATTGCTTTGTTCTTTTCCATAGTTTTTTTGACTTATTAAAATACCAACTCATTTGCCATGATTAGATACAGAAAAACTTGAAATCAAAAGAACATAAATCAAGATCTTTGATGTATTGGTCATCTATTGTTTCCTTTGAAAATCTCTTAACCTAAACAAAGTGAAGTTAACCAGTATATCATCCTGTTTTAGAGCCAGGATATAAAACAAAACCAGTCTTCATATCAGTAGATATAAGAAGATCTGGTATCAGTGAAAATATTTGTTTTCTTTTATCAATCATCACAGCTAATTATTTTTCTTGATTGCATAGTGTCTACAGCAATGAGATTACAAAAACCAATACAATAACACTATAAAAATACATAATGATCAACTTGTTTGTACTACATTGTTTTTTTTACATTGTTTGCATTACATTGTTTGTATTACAAACTGTTGATAACCATGTATTTAAAATTTATGGATGTCTCATTTTTTACTATTAAAACCAGCTTTGAAATTAACTTTGTCTCACATCTACTCATAGCCAGTGTTTCTTACCTTCCGACAAACAGAAACATCCC
Source organism: Mytilus trossulus (assembly GCF_036588685.1). Taxonomy (NCBI): domain Eukaryota; kingdom Metazoa; phylum Mollusca; class Bivalvia; order Mytilida; family Mytilidae; genus Mytilus; species Mytilus trossulus. Next base: position 68,148,631 of record NC_086383.1, read on the forward strand.
AGAAAGGTTTTAATCGAACACTAAATGGTTCTTTTGCTTTATCTATTTCTCCAGTCTTCATCTTTGCATGTCTGGGTCCAATAAGTTCTTTCTCTATACAAACTAATCGCGTTCGGAAATCAGTCTTGCCAACTTCCTGACCCTAAAAATAAAGGAGACAACAGCAATGGGAGCCATCATAGAGAGGATTGCTAAAAAAAACATCATATCATAAATTTATCAATATCCAAGATGAGGTGAAAATCCTCCAATTGTTTTTATTTTTTTTTCCCATTCTTTGGGTTTTTTTTTTTGTCAATTATTCTGTTTTTCCCATTGTTCTCTATTCTTTGTTCTTTTGACCATTATTGTCAATTCTTAATTATTTTTTTTCTTTTAATCAGTATTTTATAAGACCTTTTGTGACCTCAAAAAGATCAATATACGAGCTGGAGGTTATTTTAAATGTTATCAATCATGATTATTTTTGTCTAGTTTCAAACTTTCTTGCCTACAAAATTGTAAACCTGGTATCATTAATGAGTATTTCTCCTTGAGGAAACATCAATAAAAGTAATTCCATACACATAAAACTTACCATAAAATAGATTATATCGTCAATCAGATATCTAAACCTACCATAAAATAGATGATAACTAAATCAGATATCTAAACTTACCATGAAATAGATGATATTGTAAATCAGATATCTAAACTTACCATGAAATAGATGATATTGTAAATCAGATATCTAAACTTACCATAAAAAAGATGATATCATAAATCAGATATCTAAACTTACCATAAAATAGATGATATCATAAATCAGATATCTAAACTTACCATAAAAACGATGATATCGTAAATCAGATATCTAAACTTACCATAAAATAGATGATATCATAAATCAGATATCTAAACTTACCATAAAATAGATGATATCATAAATCAGATATCTAAACTTACCATAAAATAGATGATATCATAAATCAGATATCTAAACTTACCATAAAATAGATGATATCATAAATCAGATATCTAAACTTACCATGAAATAGATGATATCATAAATCAGATATCTAAACTTACCATAAAATAGATGATATCATAAATCAGATATCTAAACTTACCATAAAATAGATGATATCATAAATCAGATATCTTAACTTACCATAAAATAGATAATATCTTAAATCGGATATCTAAACTTACCATAAAATAGATGATATCGTAAATCAGATATCTAAACTTACCATAAAATAGATGATATCATAAATCAGATATCTTAAGATACCATAAAACAGATGATATCATAAATCAGATATCTAAACTTACCATAAAATAGATGATATCATAAATTAGATATCTAGGTACGTCAATGCCATCCACTTTGTCTAAAATCATTTCCTATAAAACATACACAAACACATGAATCACTGAATGCCAAATATAGACATTTAAATTTGATTATTACATTGGTTGCAATGAATTACATTGATTTCCCAGTTAAATAAAAACTGATAATTTCAAATGTGAAATAAGCGTGGTTATTTCACTCTCTGACGTCATACAACAATAGGTGTTGTCAAGATGTCGATAACAGCGGATCAAAATGAATTGAGAATGCGTAGAAAAAAGACATATTTCCTTACATGTTTCTAATTAATTCTTTTAATAAAAGCCGTTTGTCAATGTCATAAAAAGAAAAACTAATAAAAGAATTCAAATATCAAAAAAATATTCAACTCGTGACCGAACAACACTGATAAGAAACTCATGCGCTATGCGTATTCGTGAATTAATGTGTTGTTCGGTCACCCGTTGAATATTTTTCTCTATTTGAATTCTTCGATAAATTATTCTATGAATATTACATGAGTGTGAACAGTGTAGTGAAATATTTTCAATAAGGATCTAGGTGTTGTTGAGGGAGAAAGAAGTGCATTATTGTAGGCTTAATTGATACATTCTTTACATTCAATTAAGTTAAAACCTAACCATAATCTGCAGTCCTATGATCAATAACCATTTTGAAAATTATATTAAAATATGAGTAACAATGCAAGAAGATGCCAGTGAAATTGTGGTACAAAAGGGCAAGTGTTAAAACAAGAATTTTTAAATTTCATGGGGCAGTAAGTGGACTGAACAATGTGCCAAAAGTTTATTTTTCAAAAATTGTTTTTTTCTGTGAAAACAGATTATTTCAAAAACATATTTAAGAAGTACAAAACACTACATTATACATCATATCACAAATATTTCTAACTCTTTTTGTTTGGTTTCAGAAGAGATATAGCTCAATGAAATCAATCAATGTCTTCCTTCAGTTGTATAGATTGTGGAAGGTTCTAATAAGTACAAGAAACTTGATCAGTCTAAATAGCTCACGAAGATTTTATTCAGTACATCTTGCATCAATAATAATTTTGCTGTTTAATGTATATTTTTACATGTTTTACAAATGTGACCTACTAAATTAGAATTATCAATGGGTCTGTTTTTGCATGAGAAACCTAACAGGTGCCACATGCAGAGCACAATTTTCACAATAAGGGAAGTTTAGATTTAGGACACAGTATGTTTAAGAAATAATTCTTTCATGCCATGCTCTATGCTCATTTTAACATGGGTAGGCATTATATTTGTTAATATCTTAATACCGAGCGTTAGCGAGGTATTAAATGTTTACAAATATAATGCCTACCCATGTTAAAATGAGCATAGAGCATGGCATGATAGAATTATTTCGATTCTAATAGGAAAATTTTAACTTTTGTACTTCGAAGCGGACCTATAGTAGACGCTCGAAATGTCGCCATTTTGATTTGCTGAACCAAAACGTTATAGAAAAATCAACAGTTTATCAATAAAAAAAGAATAGAAACATTTAACTTACTTTTAGAATGTTTTTAATTTAATTTCCTAGCGAGCAACACCAACAAAAATGTCCATTTTGATCTCTGGCGTTGTTCAAAATTTCTTTGACGTTGCAATTTCGATTGTGACGTCAATCACGTGCAGCCCATGTTCTATTCGAATTAGAACATGGCTTTGTACCCAAAGCTAAAGAAGAACGTCATATTAGAATTGACTATTATACATACCCCATCCACTAGTGTATCCTTTAACGTTCTACTTAGATCTTTACGATAAGGGAAGTGTAGATGAGGGACGTGGAAGACTGCATTATCTCTGTCTGCCATGTAAACCTCATTAGCACCATCAATTAACATCATGAATCTGAAACAAAGGGAAGTAATCTGAGTTTATATGCCATAAGGGGAAGTAATCTTAGTTCCTTTGCCAAAACGCCAAGTAAGATAATGTTATTAGATATATAACAGAAGTAATCTGAGTTTATCTGCCAAAAGGGGAAGTAATCTGAGTTTATCTGCCAAAAGGGAAAATAATTTAAGTGTATCTGCCATAAGGGGAAGTAATCTGAGTTTATCTGCAAAAAAGGGGAAGCAATTTAAGTGTATCTGCCATAACGCCAAGTAAGCTATGTTATCAGATATAAAAGGAAAGGAATCCCTTAAGTTTATCTGCCATAAGGGGAAGTAATCCCTTAAGTTTATCTCCAATAAAAGGGAAGTAATCTAAGTTTATCTGCCAGAAGGCGAGGTAATCCCATAAGTTTATCCGCCCTAAAAGGGCAGTAATCTAAGGTTATAAGCTATAAAAGGTAATGAATCTATTTTTTTCTGCCATAAAAGGGAAATAATCTAATGTATCTGCCATAAAAGGGAATTAGTCTAAGTTATCTGCTATAAAACTAAAATAATTCAAGTGTATCTGCTATAGAAAGGATGTAATTATAAGTTTATCTGCTTTAAAATGGAAGTTTTCCAAGTTTAATTCCTTAAAACAACATATATACTATATACTGTTACTATAGAAACATTGATTTTTGTGTGGATTTAATTTTGTGGTTTCCATTTATGGAAGTGATATTATATGTAGGTTAAATTTTTGTGGGGGTTGTAATTTCTTGAATATATTCTTTCAACAAAATAAATAAAATTAAATCCTCAAAGAAAATTTCTGCTTTTACCGTATGACAGTCATAGACATGTATGACAACAAGCACAATCATAACATTAACAGAACCAATTATGTCCAAGCACAATCATTACATTAACAGAACCAATTATGTCCAAGCACAATCATAACATTAACAGAACCAATTATGTCCAAGCACAATCATAACATTAACAGAACCAATTATGTCCAAGCACAATCATTACATTAACAGAACCAATTATGTCCAAGCACAATCATAACATTAACAGAACCAATTATGTCCAAGCACAATCATAACATTAACAGAACCAATTATGTCCAAGCACAATCATTACATTAACAGAACCAATTATGTCCAAGCACAATCATAACATTAACAGAACCAATTATGTCCAAGCACAGTCATTACATTAACAGAACCAATTATGTCCAAGCACAATCATAACATTAACAGAACCAATTATGTCCAAGCACAATCATAACATTAACAGAACCAATTATGTCCAAGCACAATCATTACATTAACAGAACCAATTATGTCCAAGCACAATCATAACATTTACAGAACCAATTATGTCCAAGCACAATCATAACATTAACAGAACCAATTATGTCCAAGCACAATCATAACATTAACAGAACCAATTATGTCCAAGCACAATCATTACATTAACAGAACCAATTATGTCCAAGCACAATCATAACATTAACAGAACCAATTATGTCCAAGCACAATCATAACATTAACAGAACCAATTATGTCCAAGCACAATCATAACATTAACAGAACCAATCATAGACATGTATGACAACAAGCACAATCATAACATTAACAGAACCAACTATGTCCAAGCACAATCATAACATTAACAGAACCAATTATGTCCAAGCACAATCATAACATTAACAGAACCAATTATGTCCAAGCACAATCATAACATTAACAGAACCAATTATGTCCAAGCACAATCATAACATTAACAGAACCAATTATGTCCAAGCACAATCATAACATTAACAGAACCAATTATGTCCAAGCACAGTCATAACATTAACAGAACCAATTATGTCCAAGCACAATCATAACATTAACAGAACCAATTATGTCCAAGCACAATCATAACATTAACAGAACCAATAATTCCAAGCACAATCATAACATTAACAGAACCAATTATGTCCAAGCACAATCATAACATTAACAGAACCAATTATGTCCAAGCACAATCATAACATTAACAGAACCAATTATAGACATGTATGACAACAAGCACAATCATAACATTAACAGAACCAATTATGTCCAAGCACAATCATAACATTAACAGAACCAATTATGTCCAAGCACAATCATAACATTAACAGAACCAATTATGTCCAAGCACAATCATAACATTAACAGAACCAATTATGTCCAAGCACAATCATAACATTAACAGAACCAATTATAGACATGTATGACAACAAGCACAATCATAACATTAACAGAACCAATTATGTCCAAGCACAATCATAACATTAACAGAACCAATTATGTCCAAGCACAATCATAACATTAACAGAACCAATCATAGACATGTATGACAACAAGCACAATCATAACATTAACAGAACCAATTATGTCCAAGCACAATCATAACATTAACAGAACCAATCATAGACATGTATGACAACAAGCGACAATCATAACATTAACAGAACCAATTATGTCCAAGCACAATCATAACATTAACAGAACCAATTATAGACATGTATGACAACTAGCACAATCATAACATGTACAGAACCAATTATAGACATGTATGACAACAAGCACAATCATAACATTAACAGAACCAATTATAGACATGTATGACAACTAGCACAATCATAACATTAACAGAACCAATTATGTCCAAGCACAATCATAACATTAACAGAACCAATTATGTCCAAGCACAATCATAACATTAACAGAACCAATTATGTCCAAGCACAATCATAACATTAACAGAACCAATTATAGACATGTATGACAACAAGCACAATCATAACATTAACAGAACCAATTATGTCCAAGCACAATCATAACATTAACAGAACCAATTATGTCCAAGCACAATCATAACATTAACAGAACCAATTATGTCCAAGCACAATCATAACATTAACAGAACCAATTATAGACATGTATGACAACAAGCACAATCATAACATTAACAGAACCAATTATGTCCAAGCACAATCATAACATTAACAGAACCAATTATGTCCAAGCACAATCATAACATTAACAGAACCAATTATAGACATGTATGACAACAAGCACAATCATAACATTAACAGAACCAATTATGTCCAAGCACAATCATAACATTAACAGAACCAATTATGTCCAAGCACAATCATAACATTAACAGAACCAATTATAGACATGTATGACAACAAGCACAATCATAACATTAACAGAACCAATTATGTCCAAGCACAATCATAACATTAACAGAACCAATTATGTCCAAGCACAATCATAACATTAACAGAACCAATTATGTCCAAGCACAATCATAACATTAACAGAACCAATTATGATTATTTGGACAAATTATTCTCTTTAGACATGCTACAGCCAAAATTATTGACAATATGCAAACCCAAAAATGTTAATATTAATATAAAAAAAGAAGATGTGGTATGATTGCCAATGAGACAACTCTCCATAAGAGACCAAAATGACACAGAAATTAACAACTATAGGTCACTGTACAGCCTTCAACAATGAACAAAGTCCATACTGCATAGTCAGTTATAAAAGTTTAAGTTTACTATTAGTAAGAGAAATGTGTTGCAACAAAATTTTAATTGAGAAAAAAGATAGCTTATAACTAGATCTCTTTAATACAAAGACATAAATATTTATAAATATAATTATTCATAAGAATCATCTGGTTCGTCTTATATTGGACAAAATGTAATAATCAGGAAAGCAAAATTTGGAATCATGTACTTTGTAGGGAAAGCAACTATAGGTTCCTGAATAATCTTCAACAATATGCAAAACCCATACCTCAAAGCAAGCTATTAAGCCTTTCAGTTTCTGGTTGACATCATGTCTATTTTTTTTATCATAACCATCTTACCTTGTACCATCAGCCTTCCAGCTGACTTTATATTCTTTTCTTCTCAGATAATCTAAATTGTTGATATCCATTGAAACAGGCTGAGATCCTGGGAAACCAGAACTAAAAATAGAAATATACAAAAATCTATAAATAGTCTGGAATATAAGAAATCTAAAACTGAACAATATGAAATGTTTCTATAGCCATTAGGCCTGGCTGTGTTACTTTGACAAAACCATGAAATCAAATTCCCACAAAGATACAACTTTCTTGAGGTAAAAAAAAATTTGGAACCATTGAAAATCAATTCATCCATCATAGCGAGACAAAAAGTGCCCATGTGTTCATTTTAATAAGTGGCCATTTTTTCATTCTAATAAGTGGCCATGTCTTCATTCTAATCAGTGCCCATGTCTTCATTCTAATAAGTGGCCATGTCTTCATTCTAATAAGTGGCCATGTCTTCATTCTAAGAAGTGGCCATGTCTTCATTCTAAAAAGTGGCTACGTCTTCATTCTAATAAATGGTAATGTCTTCATTCTAATAAGTGGCAATGTCTTCATTCTAATAAGTGGCCATGTCTTCATTCTAATAAATGGTAATGTCTTCATTCTAATAAGTGGCAATGTCTTCATTCTAATAAGTGGTAATGTCTTCATTCAAGTAATTGGCCATGTCTTCATTCTAATAAGTGGTCGTGTCTTCATTCTAATAAGTAGTCATATTTTCATTCTTATAAGTAGTCATATCTTTATTCTAATAAATGGCCATATATTTATTGTCTTGTGCCTGTGATCATTTCAAACATTATTCCACTAGAAAACTCAAAGACTGTATGCTAATCTCAAAATACTTTTTTTTATTTCAGAAGAAGGTTAGGTAAATCAAGTTAAAACGCTGGGTTTTCTTAAACTCTATGAAGTACCCTAAAAGGATAAAAAGTAATTGGTGCAGTGATTTCAACTAGACCATGGGACATGGCGTTGTCAACTGAAAACAAAGTTGTTGGCCTTGACCTTTAACCTAGGAAGTTGTACATACATTATGACACACCGTCTGTTGTTGGTTAATATAAAGTATGAAATTATAACTGTTCTCTAGATGACACAATTTGTTACAGAAAGACAGACTGATCACTACAGGGTGACCTTCCATTAGGCAATGCCCTAATATTTTTTTTGTCACCAGATTATAAAGATAATTTCAATGCATTTCTTCCAATCTAATTTTATTTGCATTTAAATTTTTAATTTATACTAGGAGATTTGTTATGATTGTCAATGAGACTACTTTCCACCAAAGTTCAAATGAAGTGGAAGTATGCAATTAAAGGCGACTGTGCTGCCTCCAACAATGAGAAAAACCCATGTGTATGGTCAGCTATAAAAGGCTGATATGAAAAATATGAAACGATTCAATTGAGAAAAAATAATGGCTAATTCATAACAAAACAATAACTGCCTTTTATCAATTAGTTTAAACACCATAGATAAAAAATCTAAACATTTATCAATAAGTGGGTGTTAACCAGATGAAAAAAGTTAAAGTATTAAATTTCAATATAGCACTACGATTACATCTTGGACCAGTTGTCTATATAAAAACATTATGATTAAGCTCTATAATATTCAATATAACTTGTATAATACATGTACTTAATCAACAAGACAACAACTAAGTGGTTTGATGATTTATTTATAGATTATACTCCCCATTAGGTTGCATATTAATAAATGACATTGCAACAAAATGATTACATCTTCAAAATAAAGGTTTCTTTATACAATTGAGGGCAATATTTCCATAGTGTTTTGACAGGCAGAAGTACCTTTTTTTTGGACAGCAGGATTCGATTTTAATTTTGTGGGAATTTGGATTTTACACTTATCAGGACTTAGAAATTAATTATAAATGTTTCGAATTCCAGAAAGAATACTTTAAATACAGGATTCATTTGAAAAATAAAGGATATAGGGTAACCATTTGTGATACAAAATCAGTATATGCACAGCAAAAAACACACAAAGAGTAAAGGAACAGCCCTGTTATTGCTGTTCTTAATCCTTAAGTTACAGTAAGGTCTTCAACACAGAGCAAAAAAAAACTCTCACCTCAATACAAGTTTAAGACAGCCCCTAGCACCGGCTTGAGCATTAATTTGACAGGAAATTGGGATGACCCCAAACCACCCAACCCCAATAAGTGTAACTAATAATTAACATTTTTAAATTGGATGATTTCCTTTGTTGTTAAAGGAACATGGACACAGTCCCTCTGGTATCTTTTGTCCCTCTTTTAAGTTTTTAGTTTCTGCGAATGAAGGACAGATAGACATACAAACAGACTGACTAGGGTAAAAAAGTTTTAAAAATCCTGCCCTTTTGAAATTTAAAAAAAATCCAATAATTTTAGTTTATACTGATTGTGGATATATTTTTTAATCAAAATATTAAAATGACCAACATGTTTTGTACGAACATGACAACCATTACAAACCATTATTTACAATTCCTTAAAAAGATAACAAGTACCTGTGAAGGTATTATTTGTGTGATAGATTATATAGCTCTACCTAGCAAGTTTAGGTTGGTTAATTCAAACATGTTTATTTATAGTGGATTGGGAAACAAGTTTTACAACTTATATTAATCCCTTTCCACTTTTCGGGTGCTAGTGCTGCCTTGTAGCGACATTAAGTGGCTATGTCTTCATTCTAATAAGCGGCCATGTCTTCATTCTAATAAGTGACCATGTCTTCACTCTAATAAGTGACCATGTCTTCACTCTAATAAGTCTTCACTCTAATAAGTGGCCATGTCTTCATTCTAATAAGTGGCCATGTCTTCACTCTAATAAGTGGCCATGTCTTCACTCTAATAAGTGACCATGTCTTCACTCTAATAAGTGACCATGTCTTCACTCTAATAAGTGGCCATGTCTTCACTCTAATAAGTGACCATGTCTTCACTCTAATAAGTGGCCATGTCTTCACTCTAATAAGTGACCATGTCTTCACTCTAATAAGTGACCATGTCTTCACTCTAATAAGTGGCCATGTCTTCACTCTAATAAGTGACCATGTCTTCACTCTAATAAGTGGCCATGTCTTCATTCTAATAAGTGACCATGTCTTCACTCTAATAAGTGACCATGTCTTCACTCTAATAAGTGGCCATGTCTTCATTCTAATAAGTGACCATGTCTTCACTCTAATAAGTGGCCATGTCTTCATTCTAATAAGTGGCCATGTCTTCATTCTAATAAGTGGCCATGTCTTCATTCTAATAAGTGGCCATGTCTTCATTCTAATAAGTGGCCATGTCTTCACTCTAATAAGTGGCCATGTCTTCATTCTAATAAGTGGCCATGTCTTCACTCTAATAAGTGGCCATGTCTTCATTCTAATAAGTGACCATGTCTTCATTCTAATAAGTGGCCATGTCTTCATTCTAATAAGTGGCCATGTCTTCACTCTAATAAGTGGCCATGTCTTCATTCTAATAAGTGGCCATGTCTTCATTCTAATAAGTGGCCATGTCTTCACTCTAATAAGTGGCCATGTCTTCATTCTAATAAGTGGCCATGTCTTCACTCTAATAAGTGGCCATGTCTTCACTCTAATAAGTGGCCATGTCTTCATTCTAATAAGTGACCATGTCTTCATTCTAATAAGTGACCATGTCTTCACTCTAATAAGTGGCCATGTCTTCATTCTAATAAGTGACCATGTCTTCACTCTAATAAGTGGCCATGTCTTCATTCTAATAAGTGGCCATGTCTTCATTCTAATAAGTGGCCATGTCTTCATTCTAATAAGTGGCCATGTCTTCACTCTAATAAGTGACCATGTCTTCATTCTAATAAGTGGCCATGTCTTCATTCTAATAAGTGGCCATGTCTTCACTCTAATAAGTGACCATGTCTTCACTCTAATAAGTGGCCATGTCTTCATTCTAATAAGTGACCATGTCTTCATTCTAATAAGTGGCCATGTCTTCATTCTAATAAGTGACCATGTCTTCATTCTTATAAGTGGCCATGTCTTCACTCAAATAAGTGGCCATGTCTTCATTCTAATAAGTGGCCATGTCTTCACTCTAATAAGTGGCCATGTCTTCATTCTAATAAGTGGCCATGTCTTCACTCTAATAAGTGACCATGTCTTCACTCTAATAAGTGGCCATGTCTTCATTCTAATAAGTGACCATGTCTTCACTCTAATAAGTGACCATGTCTTCATTCTAATAAGTGGCCATGTCTTCATTCTAATAAGTGGCCATGTCTTCACTCTAATAAGTGGCCATGTCTTCACTCTAATAAGTGGCCATGTCTTCATTCTAATAAGTGGCCATGTCTTCACTCTAATAAGTGACCATGTCTTCATTCTAATAAGTGGCCATGTCTTCATTCTAATAAGTGACCATGTCTTCATTCTAATAAGTGGCCATGTCTTCATTCTAATAAGTGGCCATGTCTTCACTCTAATAAGTGACCATGTCTTCATTCTAATAAGTGGCCATGTCTTCATTCTAATAAGTGGCCATGTCTTCACTCTAATAAGTGACCATGTCTTCACTCTAATAAGTGGCCATGTCTTCATTCTAATAAGTGACCATGTCTTCATTCTAATAAGTGGCCATGTCTTCATTCTAATAAGTGGCCATGTCTTCATTCTAATAAGTGGCCATGTCTTCATTCTAATAAGTGGCCATGTCTTCACTCTAATAAGTGGCCATGTCTTCACTCTAATAAGTGGCCATGTCTTCACTCTAATAAGTGGCCATGTCTTCATTTTAATAAGTGGCCATGTCTTCACTCTAATAAGTGGCCATGTCTTCATTCTAATAAGTGACCATGTCTTCATTCTAATAAGTGGCCATGTCTTCATTCTAATAAGTGGCCATGTCTTCACTCTAATAAGTGACCATGTCTTCACTCTAATAAGTGGCCATGTCTTCATTCTAATAAGTGACCATGTCTTCACTCTAATAAGTGACCATGTCTTCATTCTAATAAGTGGCCATGTCTTCATTCTAATAAGTGGCCATGTCTTCATTCTAATAAGTGGCCATGTCTTCATTCTAATAAGTGGCCATGTCTTCACTCTAATAAGTGGCCATGTCTTCATTCTAATAAGTGGCCATGTCTTCACTCTAATAAGTGACCATGTCTTCACTCTAATAAGTGACCATGTCTTCATTCTAATAAGTGGCCATGTCTTCACTCTAATAAGTGACCATGTCTTCATTCTAATAAGTGGCCATGTCTTCATTCTAATAAGTGGCCATGTCTTCATTCTAATAAGTGGCCATGTCTTCATTCTAATAAGTGGCCATGTCTTCATTCTAATAAGTGGCCATGTCTTCACTCTAATAAGTGACCATGTCTTCACTCTAATAAGTGACCATGTCTTCATTCTAATAAGTGGCCATGTCTTCACTCTAATAAGTGACCATGTCTTCATTCTAATAAGTGGCAATCTCTTAATTCTAATAAGTGGAAAAATCAGGATGACCCCAAACCCCCCAAACCCAATAAGTGTAACTAATAATTAACATTTCTAAATTGGATGATTTCCTTTGTTATAAATTAAAGGAACATGGACTGTCCCTCTGGTATCTTTCATCCCTCTTTTAAGTTTTTAGTTTCTGCGAATGAAGGACAGATAGACATGCAAACAGACTGACTAGGGTAAAACAGTAAAGCAGACATTAGCCTGCTCTTTTTCGCAATCTACAAGGGTGTCTTTCAAATGAAAGACATATGGCTCTCTCTTAACATGGGCCAGCCATTTCTCGTCTCTCCTTCATATGGACTATCATCGTTATCTCAAGGCCATACTAGCAAATCCCAGAACAGAAATCAAACCAGGAACCTATGTGTTAGTAGGCTGATGTTCCTGGGACAAAAGGAAAATGTTATAGAGATATACAATGGTCATTCATTCATTACAACAAGTATCCCTAGTCTATTTAGTCCTACCGGCATAATTACTACACCTACAGATAACATTATTGCCATTATTTATCTTCTGATACACTTTATATACTGAACCAAGAATACACTTTATATACTGAACCAGGACAGACGATTCATAACCTACTTCAAGACAAGAGAACTAGGAATAGAACATTCAAATGCTCTTCTTTTCTTTAAACCATTATACTTTCAACCATTAAACATTCAAATGCTCTTCTTTTCTTTAAACCATTATACTTTCAACCATTAAACATTCAAATGCTCTTCTTTTCTTTAAACCATTATACTTTTACATAGGATGTTCCAAGTGTATGCAAAGTGAAGAATATTCTAAGCTTTATGAAATGGAGTACTCCGGGTTTTAACTATTTAAAATGTGAATAAACAGTATTTGTTGTTGGATTTTAAATGATTAGAACTGCAGCTTGTTAATATGAATCATGTGCATTTAACATTTTTCTTATCCTCATTAAAGTTTTGAAATGGTAACAGTTAATTATTTTTTATTTCTCAATATAAAAATAGTTTATAGTATTACCCTAATGATTGAGGCCAAGTTCGGTCTTATTTGGCCCAAAAGTTTGATTAAGTGCAGGTTATCCACTCTTAGTCTTACAATAGTTACTGTATACAGAAATTTCAGGAATTAAAAAAGAAAATTCCTTCAAATATTTATTTTTTTTCCGCAAAAGTGGGGTGGAGAGTGATTATAAAAAAGGGGGGTGTTAAATGTGAAACAGTATAGTGTATTGCACACACAAAAAAAGAAAAAAGGGGGATGGGGATGGGTGTTAATTCACAACAGCATAGTGTATCCTGCAAAAGCAAAAAATTGAATATGAATTCAAAACCTACTTCAAAGACAAGAGAACTCGAAAAAAACTTTAAATTAAATGCCATTTATGGTATTTAAATTTTAATACATCCAACCATTTAAATGTTTACTTTAAATTCACCTACATGTTTTATCTCAGGTAAATGAACTAGTTATTGGACATTTTACTTCCCTGTAGAAATTCCTTTTCCAGAGCACCAGCATTTAGAATATTTCGGGTAAGAATGTTTTTTTGAGATCGATGGTATTATATATGAGACAGCAATAACAACACAAAAACAAACAAATAGGTAACTATGTCTTTCTAAAGGACAAAACTGTCACAGATGTAAATGTCCAAATTATGAACCAGTTTATTTCTAAAATCAGCACATATTTTTAAGGTATATTTTTATAAAATATCTGAATTGACTAGATGAAAAATAGCTTGTATGCAAACTTTTGTGAAAAATTGACCATGCGATCAAAACCGTATTGTATGTTTATAAAGATATTAGAGAGTGCTGAACCATCCCCTTCACTTGGGGCAGTAATGTAACAGAACAACATATGAAATGTAGAAATCAGTTTGAACAGGCTGACTTATCAGATTGGCTCAGCAAAAAATATAAGGAGAATGTGCTGAAAGTACACAGATACCCCCCCCCCTTCTTGTAATATGCAAACGTCTCATTCTGAGTATAGACAGGATGTAGGATCATAAGTGTCCATTACCTGATTACTGTAAAGCAATAAAAATAAAATTCAGAATGAAAATGTGCTCTGAATTTGGATCATATATTTGCAAGCTGGATATTGTGACCTATTCAAGAAGAAGGTGTCCCATCATAAATATTGAAGAGGATCCCCAAGATTAATTAGCCATTAAGGATACTTTAATTTAATTCAAAGGATATCCAAGTTTACATGAATTATTATATCTAAATTTAAGGATTATCATCCAAGGTTTTAAATCAGAATCAATTTTTATAATCTGATTAATTTATGAGCTGCGAAGGATAGAAATCGATCTTATGCAAAAGCACAAAATAAACAAGGTCAATATCAACAGTCAAGGTCAAGTTTGAAATTTTGATTTTGGCTTATTTCACCTCTTTTCAGAGATCAAAAAATAATGTTTAACTAAATTGTTAGTTGTCACATGTCGTTACATATAAAATTTTGATTGAAAGTGTGCGTAGACATTAAATGAGAGTATTTAGAACTATGAGTATAGTAATGTAACTCTTAAACCATATGTAATAAAGATCTAGGGTCTATTGATTTGATGTCCTTGGTTGAGGTTTTCTGTCCCTAAAATAGAAAACATGGTTATGGTCATATTCTAAATTTTTATTTTGGCTTATTTTCACTTCTTTTCAAAACCGTATAAGATATTGACAACATATTTTTACTAAATTATAAGTTGCAACAAATAAATTTGGTGCAAAGGGTAAGCTAACATTAAATTAGAGTTTTCTTCCCTCTTGTATTAAAAAATATACTCATTCACAGTATGTTCATATAAATATACAATATTTAGGTAAATGTCAGGAAAATATTAACTTTTTTGTATGAGGCTGAGAAAGTGGGTAAGGGCAAGGATCTACGGAGCCTTTCCCAAGTTTTGCGCCGAGTAATACATTGATAGCTTTTTAAATCAGAACACTAATGTCAAATAATGTTCATTTTTTGTGGACCCCTGATTATGTAGAAAGTGTTCCATGATGAAATAAACATTATACAAAATATAGCTATGTTATTATATTTAGGAAATAAACAACTATAGTTCCAGTACAAAAGGGTATAGAAACCCTTTTTTTCAGTATCAGCATTCAGTAAGCTTAGCTTAAGTATCATTTGACACTGGAAATAACATATGAATATGATTTTAAAATAGCATTTCGAGTGGAAAGACCTTCAATTGTTCTCTGATTTTGTTACAATATTACATTTGTCTCTTTTGGTCAAATTGATTATTGCTGTAGTTGCATTGATTAACCCTTTCCTCCATAGTGACGCCTTTTGACGCCACCCCCTTTACTCCATAATGACGCCTTTTGACGCCACCCCCTTTACTCCATAATGACGCCTTTTGACGCCACCCCCTTTACTCCATAATGACGCCTTTTGACGCCACCCCCTTTACTCCATAATGACGCCTTTTGACGCCACCCCCTTTACTCCATAATGACGCCTTTTGACGCCACCCCCTTTACTCCATAATGACGCCTTTTGACGCCACCCCCTTTACTCCATAATGACGCCTTTTGACGCCACCCCCTTTACTCCATAATGACGCCTTTTGACGCCACCCCCTTTACTCCATAATGACGCCTTCTGACGCCTGTGCAGAACCTCAGTTGAAACACTTTGAATACAAAGTGTCTGCAGAAGACTTAATTAAACTTGTATCCAATAGGAAAAGGAATATCATAGGAATATCTGACTTCAATTTATTTAATGAAATATTTGTTATTCGCAGTGCATTAATACTTTAAAGCATATTAAAACATTAATTTTGTTCTACACTAAATTTCAGAAATAAAGAGAGAGAATATGGCCTCATTACATACAGACTGTTGTACCCTCTGTGATGATGATGGAACATCTACAGAAGCTGTCAGGTGGTGTGTAGATTGTGAGGTGTTCCTTTGTACAGATTGTGAAAAACATCACAAGAAGTTAAGAATATCTAAAGTCCATAATACAATGTCTACAAAAGACTACCAAAATTTACCCAAATTTATGAAAGAAATTAGTAGCCAGTGCCGAGATCACAAGAAGAAGTTTGAACTGTATTGTTCTTTCCATGCCTGTCCCTGCTGTGTCACATGCATCACAGATAAACACCAAAAATGTCAAGAAATGAAACCACTTTCAGATATCCTAAAGCAAGTGAAGTCATCTGCCTCTGTTCAACTTTTTGAAAAAGATTTGAAGGATGTAAAGGAAAACTTAGAGGAGATTATAAAACATTTAAACAGTAGGATTAAAACAAGTAATAGTCAGAAAACAAAAGCCGCTGAACAAATTCGATCCATGAGGAAGTCGATAGACGATTTCTTAGACAAATTAGAAAAAGAAATTCTTGATGACCTAGAATCAAAGCAATTAAAGCTGAAATCAAAGATGAACACTTTACTACAACAACTGAAAATACAAGCCAAGCAGATAAGTCAACTGCAAAGTGAGTTTTCAAAGATGACACAATATGCAACTGAGTTACAAATGTATGTTGGTCTGAGAGAAATTGAGGAAACTACATCTGAAGCAGCAAAATACTTAGAAGATTTAAAAAGTGGAGGCCCATTGGATGAAGTTAACCTAGAACTTACCATCTCTTCTGAACTTCAATCAATTCTAAAAGATGTCAAAACATTTGGAGATATAAACATCAATACCAGCCCATTTACTCTTCAAGTTAAGGCTGGAAGAAAAGACCAAGCACAGAACCTAGTTCATACTACTCCTACAATTGAACAAATTAAACCATCGATATTAAGACAGCTGACTATTCCACAAGATAGGAAGCATATTTTTATACAAGCCTGTATAATATTACCTGATGGTAAATATCTAATTCTTGATAGCGACATGGATACAGGTTATCTGCTGCTGTTCAGTCATGATGGAATGTTTTTGAGAGATGTAGTGAAATTTACAGGAGACTCACGGGATTCTTGCTTCGTTAGAACTAATACAGTTGCTGTTGGACTAGAAAATCAGATATCGTTGGTGGATGTAGAAAAAAATGAAATTTTCAAATCAATTAACATTTCTCACAGATGTTATTCAGTAGCAAGTGATGGTCAAATGTTGGTCATTAGCTGTTATGATAAAAGTACAATAGTAAATCTGAATGATATGTCTCATACAATCTTAGAAGGAGTTGTGGCAGAAAAGATTGCATTTTATAAAGGAAATATATATGGTACCATCTATAGGGAACACAAAGTCTGCTGCTATAAAAGTACTGGAGAACCTCTCTGGACATTTATTCCCAATGATATTGTCTATCCACGAGGAGTAACATTAGACAAGAATGGCTTTGTTTATGTTGTTTCTTGGAAGAACAATAGAGTTGTAGTAGTATCACCAGATGGTAAAACCTGTAAGACAATACTATCAAAGGCTGACGGAATCAAATCTCTGCGTGCAATAGATATTGACAGAGAAACAGGAATTCTCATATTATCTAGTGAAACAAAGGTTGATAATGATGATAGTGATTCTGATCGAACAGTTTTTGTTTATAAAATCTGAAATGTGATATTTTTCATTTTACAAATTAAAGTCAAGATACATATATACATATTAACTGTTTAGTATACATTTAAAAATAAGAAGATGTGGTATGATTGCTAATGAAAAACAAATATCCACCAAAGTTAGAATAAAATGGATGTAAGCAATTATAGGCAACCATACAGCATTCAACAATGAGAAAAATCCATACTGCAGAGTCGGCAGTCTTCCAATTTAAATACCTCTGACCTATATCCTATCCCCCTTTAAGTAAATAAAATTGAGAAAGGAAATGGGGAATGTGTCAAAGCGACAACAACCCGACCATAGAGCAGACAACAGCCGAAGGCCACCAATGGGTCTTCAATGTAGCGTAGGTGTCCTTCAGCTGGCCCCTAAAATAGGTATACAAGTACAGTGAAAATGGACATCATACTAAGTAAACTCCGAATAATACACAAGAAACTAAAATTAAATATCATACAAGACTAACAAAGGCCAGAGGCTTCTGACTTGGGACAGGCATACAATTGCGGCGGGGTTAAATATGTTTATGAGATCTCAACCCTCCCCCTATACCTCTAGCCAATGTAGAAAAGTAAACGCATAACAATACGCACATTAAAATTTATTCAAAATCACAAATGCAAAATAATTTGGAAATAAATGAAAAATATATGATTAAATAGATGATTTAAACATCATAGGGAACAATGTGAAGAGAACCCTCATTCTTAATGAAATTTTCGTACCTTAGTTGAACTTTATTCAAACAAGGAATGTTCCTTATAACATGATTGAATTGTTCCGACTTTTTCATGAAAGACAACAAAGATGAAGCCTGGTCTATTACATACATTGTGGAAATTAGTATGGCGTTCATTATCACTGAACTAGTATATATTTGTTTAGGGGCCAGCTGAAGGACGCCTCCGGGTGCGGGAATTTCTCGCTACATTGAAGACCTGTTGGTGACCTTCTGCTGTAGTTTTTTTTCTAAGGTCGGGTTGTTGTCTCTTTGACACATTCCCCATTTCCATTCTCAATTTATGACATACATGAATACAGTACCACAAATATTGTATTAAGTAAAACAGTACTTTAGATTTCTGAGTAGTATTTTGAAGACTATCGTTTATCTTTTTTAGGGGTTTTTCTTTTGGGTATGGTACTATCTGTTATTCTTTGATCTCAGGTTTGCAATTGTCTCATAATATCCTTTACCTATTCTCAACCACACAAATATTATTTTGTCAAATGGAAAAGTATGCTAGCTATTAAGATTTGTGCGGAAAAAATAAATTCTAAGCTGATTTCTATAAACAATTAAAGAAAGATTTACCGTTTTGCACACACTACATGCAAAATGGATTGTGTTACAGTTTTTTTTTTGCTATTTAAACATCCATATCTTTATTGAAATATACCAAGCAATGGTATTAGTTAAAGCATAACAACTACACTAATTTCTGCTACATATATAAAGTCATTTAACCTCAAGCTAAGAGTCTTATTCATAAGCCAAAACATTCAGTCATATAAGGAACATGGACCTATCAATTTCTTGCAAAGTGCTCTATTTCTACAGTTTCATTATTTTATTAGCTCTACTGCTACCATTGTTGTCACGTAAATAAAAATCCTTTACAAAGTGGCAGCTAATGTCACAGTAATGTCATTTCTTATCTGAATCCTCTGTATCACAATGTCCCTTCAGACAATCTCCTTTAAGATCTACACTGCAGGTGTTGCCGGTTGTGATATCTTCATTTTCTATTTTTGATTCCTTATGATCACTAGTAAAATGACTAAAATCTTCACAGCTTTCTTTATCCTCATTTTTGTTAGCTTTGGGGCAATTTCTTTTTACATGTCCAAGTTCACCACATCTATAGCATTTTTTTCTATCATCCACGCTTCTCAACTCAGGACAATTTCTCTTCACATGCCCAGATTTGCCACAGTTATAGCAGCTTTTTCGCTCATCGCCTGTGGTCACCTGAGGACAATCTCTCTTTAGATGTCCAGTTTTCTTACATTTAAAACACTTCCTGCTTTCACCCTCTCCTTTTACGCCGTTTCTTCTACCTCTATGACTACTTGGTTCTGGGCAATCCTTTTCCTTGTGTCCTGGTATTCCACAGTTGTAGCAGTCACCTCTTCCCCTATCCTTACCTCCATCCCCACTGTGAGGCTTATACCCAATGTCTGGGTTATCCCTTCTGCTTCCACTTTTAGCAATCTCCGCTGTACCAATGTAGCAGGCACCTTCCCTATCTTCCCCTCCGTCTCCAATGTTCTCCCTCCTAAAAGGTTTTTTTATTTGTTGTATAACAATATAAATATATATGTATAAGCATGATTTTAAGAATAAAAAAATGTTTATAGATTTAATGTATCAATCTCTAGCATTCAAATTCATGCTTCATCTTAGCCACAAAATCCACAAAAATTGGTATCCCACAAATATTAATGAATCCATGAATAGTATAAAATAATCAAGAAACATGTAAAGGTTGATTGGTTAAAGTTAAAATTGTGAGACAAAAATATCTTTTAAAAGACTCAACAATAATGTGTGTTCTTATGACACCATGCAACATTCACAATATCACATTCTTATGCAACATTGTTTGTAACATTCATTTTGAATGGATAAGGTCACAAATTTTTATGGCATCAATTAACAATTGATGCTCTGAAAATGTATCCAAGCACAGATGATGTATGGCAGATTTTAAATGTATAAATTGGCTTTGTTTTTTGACAGTTTCATTAGAATGGAGATAACAATATTGTATTATAAGCTCTGCTAATGTGTCGCCAGTAAACTTAATTTGCTACCATTGAATCACCAATTGATGCCATCAGAGCATAAAATACAATACAATTATCTCCTGATTTACATATTAAGTTTCTCTTGAAATGTTGGTTAAAACTTCAATTTGGCAAATATCTATAAATGTTCTTATCATAATAAACCTGTGTAGTATGTTTCAAGTTGATTTGACTGTAATTTCATCGTCAACTTCTTTAAACCCAAACATTTATCTGATACTGACAAACAGACAAACATGCATACAAACCCACCAACGGATCCACAGATTGTATAACATAAAGCCCCACTAATTTGGTAGACAGGGCATAAAAAGGTAAATAATAGAGAAACAAACTTGATAGGTTTAAAAAAAAGAAAATAACAAAAATACAGAACTCAATGGAAAATTCAAAAGGACAAGTCCAATAACAAATGACAAAATCAAAAGCTCAACACAACACATGATTTCTTGTGGGTTAATAAATTGTTTCAATATCTCCATACTGGCTTGAGGGAAAAACTATCTGTTATCTAGTAGTAAACTGTCATACCAGTAGGAGGTTCAGCTAGATATAAAGCCAGGGTCATCCCACAATTTCCTCTTGTTCCTTTCATTGAAAGCATTTGATTTTTTTTTAGTTTTAAAGGAATTCCCCTTTTTGCATTTGCCTTGCAGTTCATTTTTTTATTTAAACTTTTTTATAGACTGTAGATAAAGTAAAATTTACTAGTGAAATAAATGCATAAGAAAAACAGTATAACACTAAGTAGACATTCTTTGACCATCATGGTTAATATCTTAGATAATATAGCTCATTGGAAATAAAATTAAAAGGCAAATGGCTGCAATGGAAGCGGATTACATTGTATATCAAAGACGTTGTTTTAAGAAAATCTAGATTATACCACATCTTCTTAGTTTTATAATTAATTTTATGATTGATTAGTTTTTAACCCCACTTTTAAACACTATATCATGTTATTCATGGTAGTCTGTTTTCATTTGATGAGGAATACCGTATAGCGGGTTATTTTCGCGGGGTGCAAATTTTTCGCTTATTTTCGCGGACAGAACTTAATCGCCAAAATAAATACCGCCAAATTAAAAGTGTACATACAAAGGCATTAATGAAAGTTTTTAATCCGCCAAAATTATAACTACCAAAATATTTCGTATACCTTGTTCAATGAAAATCGCGAAATTTTACACCCGCGAAAATAACCCACTATACGGTAATTGTTGCCAGGAGAGAACCACCAATTCAGTAGAAAAGCAAACAATCCTAGTAAATTAAGATTGGAGTCTTAGGCTAGAGCTTCTGCCACCTGCATGATTGAAACTTACAATCTAAGTGTTGACAGGCTAGTAATACATTAGTCAACTTCTTAGCCACACCGGCCACACAAATTTAGATCAACAATAGTGAGATAAGGATGGGTAGAACCATTTCTAAAAACAGAAGTAATTTCTGATTTCAACGCTTGGAATAATATGAAGTTTTTCTGAAGGTAAGTATTAAAACAAAACAACAATATAACTTTCAAATCATTTCTTTTTTTTTTCTTACCTTTTCCAGGCACATAACTCTTGAACTTTTCTTTGAACCTCAGCCAGTCTAGGTTGTAACTTTAACTGTGATACACCCTCCACACCATCCACAAACTTGGCATCCTGTAAACAATAAATATGTATCATTATCACTTTATTTCTAAATATTTGGCTTTGATCATTTTTTTAGATAATTTTCTATTTCACCCTACTCAGATTTAGTTTCAACATATTTGTTTAAAGTGGATTGGGACACAGTTATTGCAACTTATATTAATTCCTTTCCACTAAGCGGGTGTGAGTGCTGCCTTGTAGCAGAATTTGCCTGCTCTTTTTTTGAAATTTACAAATGTGTATTTTACATGCAAAGGATATAGTTCTCTCTGAACACGGGTCAGTCAAGGATATGGTTCTCTCTGAACACAGGTCAGTCAAGGATATAGTTCTCTCTGGACACGGGTCAGTCAAGGATATGGTTCTCTCTGAACACGGGTCAGTCAAGGATATGGTTAAGGATATGGTTCTCTCTGAACACAGGTCAGTCAAGGATATGGTTCTCTCTGAACACAGGTCAGTCAAGGATATGGTTCTCTCTGAACACAGGTCAGTCAAGGATATGGTTCTCTCTGAACACAGGTCAGTCAAGGATATGGTTCTCTCTGAACACAGGTCAGTCAAGGATATGGTTCTCTCTGAACACGGGTCAGTCAAGGATATGGTTCTCTCTGACCATGGGTCAGTCAAGGATATGGTTCTCTCTGGACACGGGTCAGTCAAGGATATGGTTCTCTCTGAACACGGGTCAGTCAAGGATATGGTTCTCTCTGACCATGGGTCAGTCAAGGATATGGTTCTCTCTGGACACGGGTCAGTCAAGGATATGGTTCTCTCTGAACACGGGTCAGTCAAGGATATGGTTCTCTCTGAACACAGGTCAGTCAAGGATATGGTTAAGGATATGGTTCTCTCTGAACACGGGTCAGTCAAGGATATGGTTCTCTCTGAACACAGGTCAGTCAAGGATATGGTTCTCTCTGAACATGGGTCAGTCAAGGATATGGCTCTGTCTGAACACGGGTCAGTCAAGGATAAGGCTCTCTCTGAACACGGGTCAGTCAAGGATATGGTTCTCTCTGAACACAGGTCAGTCAAGGATATGGTTCTCTCTGAACACGGGTCAGTCAAGGATATGGTTCTCTCTGAACACAGGTCAGTCAAGGATATGGTTCTCTCTGGACACGTGTCAGTCAAGGATATGGATCTCTCTGAACACGGGTCAGCCATTTGTCATCCCCACCTGCTGGACTTTCATTGTTTCTCAAGTTCATACTCGCAAATGGTGCCAAGGCCTAAAATTCAGTCTCTGAAATTTTCTGCCAAAAAAAGGATCGAACCAGGAACCTTTGTGTTAGTTGTCAGATGCGCTAACCACTACACCAGGGTCCTCTCTACTTAGGTGATTTGGGTTTTTTTATGTCGAGAAGTAAGAGAAATTTGATGTTATGAGCCTACATCTCTGCTTCATTTCATCTTGGGCTGTTGTCCATTCGTGAAACCTCCACTCGTTTGAAAGACTATTGATAATCAATTACTATTTAGCATATAAGAAATGAAATTATTCTAAAGACTATAAAGAATATGAAGTATTTGTACACATACACCTCACACATAGCAACAAAAGGTAAGTAACTCTTAATCAAATTGTGTCTATGGAAACCTATCTATACTGTTACTCAGTCATACATGTACATCAAATACCTTCCTTTTTTAAATCGAAGACTTATCAATTGACTTATGAAGTTATGGTCTTAAATATATACGCTTGATACAGGTCTGAATTTGGATTGTAATAAAATATTTAACACTTAATAGGTAACTGTTGTCAAAGATTTTTTGCCTCCTTATTCCAAAACAGTTTGAGCCATAACCCCCAAAAAGCAAATCCTATCCATCCCTTTGTAGTATAATTTCAGAGAACTTTATACATTTAAACAAAAGTTATTGTCTGGAAGCTAGAAAAAAATGCCTTTTGGTGCCTCTTTTTTGTCCTTATTCCTAAACTATTAAGTCCATAACCCCCAAAATCAATCCCAACCTTTCTTTTGTGGTTATAAACCTTGTGTTTAAATCTCATAGATTTTATAGACTTATACTAAAGTTATTGTCCAACAACTAACTGCCTTCGGATGACTACGACATGATACCAATATACATCTACAATATTTGTTTTAGGTCATATAAAAACCCATACCTTTTTAACAAATTCTCGTTTAGACCGTTTAGGTCCACTGTAGTTGCTGCTTTTGCTTATTTCAAGTCCATCATCATCTACATTCTTTGATTCTGACTCTGAAAATTTATAAATAGAATACATACATGTACCGATGTTTTACCCATTTGAATGGTTTTACACAAGTCATATTTTGGGCTCTTTATAGCTTGCTGTTCGGTGTGAGCCAAGACTCTGTGTTGAAGACCGTACTTTGACCTATAATGGTTTAGTAACTTTAGTTTAACATGTTTAATAAATTGTGACTTGGATGGAGAGTTGTCTCATTGGCACTCATACCACATCTTCTTTCACTACAAATAAGCATCTACTCAAGACAAAGTAAAAACTAATATTTTCATTAGTGTACCTTCTTAAAAATAAAAAAAAAATACATTAAAAATGTTTTGATTTTTGAAGAAAACTTTGCCTTTTGTTTAAATCATACAAAACTCATAAGTATATAACAAACTGCCAATACCATGGCAAAAAACAAAGAAAAGACAAACAGTTTAATTACACAACATAGAAAAAGACTGAGTAACACAGATCCCTCCAAACCTAAGAGGTTTCCAAGTAAGGAACAGGGTAATGTGTTGTCTTTTGGACTCAAGACTTTAGAATTTAACATATTGTATACACTGCTGTCTATTGTTGAAGGTCTTTATATATAAATAAGAAGATGTGGTATGATTCAATGTCTACTCAAGTGATCCATCGATTTCATTTTCCCAGTAAGAGCGTTCAGTTTATTATCATTTCAAATATATTGAAAATGTCAATGAGACAACTATGCACTAGAAACAAAATGATGGTAAAACCATGATATCTTTTGGGTGTTTAGTGTTGTTGGGTATCTTATTGAAATATCCCAACATTTTCTTTTCTATTCTTGGTTCCCAATTTGACCCATTAATTTTTTTATGTATATTTAATAAATATTCTCACAATAGTATGTGGTAATGTAAGGAACCATGTACTGTTTACAAATCATCAGTCCTGCTGGGCGTGGCCATGCTAACTTAATTGTGCAGAAAAAACTTATTTTAGAAAGTTGCTATCCCCCACTATTCAAAAAGTGTTGCAATGGAAATTAGATATGTCTTGTACTCACCGTTACACCATGCAGGAAGGGGTGGAGCAGGGGGCGTGTCATCTACATCCCCATACCGTGAGAACAATTCTTTAATATAATCTTGTTTATAAATACCAGGAGGTCTTTGAGTGGCATATGTCTGTACAGCTGCATCTACACTGGAAATACAAAACGGTCAAATTATCAAAAACAATTAATAATCGACAACAAAATATCAAAAATAAATTATATACAACAAAATATTGATTTTCTTGTTGGTTTAAAGACCTATTGGTGGCCTTCGGCTGTTTTCTGCTCTTCACTGTGTTGAAGACCTATAAACCTTATCACTACTTTCAGCTGACCCGGCCGCTTGACCTTTTGACATCCAACAACAATCACTGTTCCATTGTGACGTCAGATATATTATTTTATGACGTAAATATTTTATGGGAAGCTGTCTGATATCCAGTAATGGGGGACAAATAGCAATAAGGTATATTGGTACTCTTCGCTGAGTTGAAAACCCGTTGGTGGCCTTCAGCTGTTTTCTGTTCTTTGGTCAGGTTGTTGTCTCTTTGACATATTCCCCTTTTCCATTCGCTGTCATGTAAAGTAATCAACAAGGACAAGGAAAACGTGAAAATAAAACCTGACAAAGCAGTTTGTTATTTTGATTCACTAAATCGAAACAGTATCCATATGGAAAAAAGCAAACAACTTTTCATTTCATTTCATTTAATATCTGAGAAGGGGGTGAATTTTTTTCTGAGAGGCATTTAAAGTATTCTCAAATACTGATTGGCTTATAAAATATTTGAGGTATTAATCTTTTTTTGTCTGAGGGGTTTAACATTTAATTCTTACCAAGCATCTGAAGGATTGAAATTTGCCTTCTTTTCACATAATAAACAGAATTCAAATGTTTTATATTTACCTCCAATCATTTTTTTCTACAAGATATGAACTAATGAGAAATCCAGTTCTGTTGAAGCCATGTGTACAATGAACACCTAGAAACACAAACAGCATTAATTAGATACAGGTATCAGACACATGATAAATTGATATAGGAAGATGTGGTATGAGTGCCAATGAGACAACTCTCCATCCAAGTAACAACTTATAAAAGTAAACAATTATGGGTCAAGGTACCTCATTTAACACAGAGCTTTGGCTCACACCGAACAGCAAGATATAAAGGGCCCAAAAATTTACTAGTGTAAAACCATTTAAACATTTCAAGGTTTTATTCTCAAATAAAAAAAGAATGCCCTTGCTCAAGCTTTGCAATGAAAATGATAGAATATTCTGTGAATGCAGGACAATATGCCAACACATAATCTCAAATTTTTAAAGAACCATAAACAATTAGTTTTGGTAAAAATGTTTGCTTACATCAGTTTCAAATCCTATAAAATTAAATATTTACACAAATAGGGAAAATGACTTGCAGTCAAAGGGAAACAACTAGAAGGTTTATTAACTCACAAACTTTTAAGTGACATATTTCTACATAAATATATTTTCTTGTCACAAAGAGTTACATGCAAAAACAGATTGGTTAAAGTTATTTTCAATGAATAATTTTCCAAAGATTTTTTTATTTTCACTTCGATACCTAATAGTAGAATATTTTGAAATTTCTCAATTTTAATGATATGAATTGATTTTTTTCTTTAAATTACTTCACATCTAAAAATGTTTCTTCATCAAACCTGAGTCATGTGACTGTAGGTATATTAGCAATATTTGGTCATATGACTATATATTACCAATAGATGGTCACATGACTATAAATTACCAATATTTGGTCACATGACTGTAAATTACCAATATTTGGTCACATGACTATACATTTGTATTACCAATAATTGGTCTCATGACTGTAAATTACCAATATTTTGTCACATGACTTTATATTACCAATATTTGGTCACATGACTGTATATTACCAATATTTGGTCACATGACTGTTTATTACCAATATTTGGTCAGCTGACTGTGTTTTACCAATATTTGGTCATATTACTATATATTACCAATACTTGGTCAGATGACTGTATATTACCAATATTTGTTCACATGACTGTATATTACCAATATTTGGTCACATGACTTTACATTACCTATAACTTCTAATGGTTTCTGTGAAATGAATCTGCTACATATGTCAATAAATGCACTGGTCTGATCAACATCAGGAGACTCACCATGTCTGTAATAAAATTAAAACAAAACATGATAGAGAAGGGATAGGACCTTTATCAGGACTCCAGGATCGGGTATTTTTAAGCTCGGGTTTTCGGGATTGACCCTTTCGGGATCCGGGATTTTTTTTTCGGATTTCACGACCTCGGGATTTTGTTTTTTTAAGTCCGGAATTTCTGGATCAGGACCCCTCCTATCCGCCCTCATGATAGTATAGTTTTAGAAGCCATGCTTTATACCAAGTCATAACCACAATCCTGTTACAGGTTTAAAGGTTTATGGCATCACTGAAGATAATATTTCTTACTAGTCTTGTGCAACAAGAACTGCAACTAGGAAAACCAGGAAACCTCAAATATAACTCTATGAATGAGTTTTGGCTATGATCTTTTGCTCAATCTAGTTTTTAAGTGATGTGTTTTGTGAACTTGTTGATTATCTTTTTTTTATCAGCAATGTTGTATTCAGTCTTCCTTTGACCTATGGTTTATCACCATCCTTTTTATCAGATCAAGTCTTTGGAATCTGATGTACAGTACTTGTTGGTTGTTTATGTAGTTCATATGTGTATCTCGTTTCTCATTTTTATATCGATAAGACTGTTGGTTCTCCCATTTGAATGGTTTTACATTAGTAATTTTTTGGGCTCTTTAAAGCTTGCTGTTTGGTGTGAGCCAAGGCTCAGTGTTGAAGGCCATACCTTGACCTATAATGATTTACTTTTATAAATTTTTATTTGGATGGAGAGTTGTCTAATTGGCACTCATACCACATCTTCCTATATATCTATTTTTATTGTGACATTAAAATTTTCAGTGGATCATGCTGACTTTTTGCAGTATGGATTTTACTCATTGCTGAAGGCCTTACAGAGACTAAGTTTTTAAGTACATTGGTGTCTTGTTGAGAGTTGTCTCATTGACCTTGAGCAATGCCTGTGTATAAACAGTGAAAAGCTCATGTAGGATAAACATGATAAACTTTGGGCAAGAGTTCCATGTGACTTCTGACCTTACCAAACAAACACAAGGGCACATTAGTTTATTTGTGGTGATGCCTTATTGAACTCTTTGCAGTAACATGTAAACTGCAGGAAAAGCATAAATTAGACACATGAGAAAATTTCAAAAAGACAAAAAATATTGTTCTACAATCACAAATGTAGGTATTTATATTATTTATAAACCGTTCTTACCCTCTGCACTGCAGCTTGACATATTTACATTCAAATTTCTCCTCGACTTCATCTTTGTTATAAAATCTGTTGGTGTTTGTTAAATCTATTAATAAACCCATTTTTAGCTGAAAATGACAATAAAATAAAACATTTAAATAAATCATACATATATTATGTTTTACTAATTATTAAAATCTGTTTTTCTTTTGACTATAAATGTCACCTTGCTAAGGGATGTAATTCTTCAAAATCATTGGTATATTCCTGAAAATTATATTAACTGCTAGTGCTAATTTTTTTTATCATACAAATATAGGCATACAGTATGTTTATTTTTGTTATCATAGTCATTTTGCTTTAAATGTTTCTTCCGTAACCTACATAGGTCTCAGACTGCTTTGAACTGAATGTTTTGCTGAGTATTGATGTGTATTGTTTATGGAAGGACAAAGGTTACTACCAGTTAAACTAATACCCCAAAACATGTTACTAACTACAAATTGCATTTAATGTACTGTGCAAAAGTTAAAGTAGTAAAAAAAATAGACATGATAGAGCCAAAACATGTTTAACCAGACACATTTTTGTGTGTGTCCCAAGTCAGGAGTATCAGGCCTTTTTTAGTCTTGTAAGACGTCTATTTTCACGGAACTAGTACACATTTCTATTTAGGGGCAGCTGAGGCCCAAATCTTAATGCAGGATTTTCTCTCTGTATTGAAGACCAATTGGTGACCTTTGGCTGTTGTCTGCTCTTTGGTCGAGTTGTTGGTCTCTTTGACACATTCCCCATTTCCGTTCCCAATTTTATGTATTAAGTAAACGATTCAATAATAAAATTAACAGTACCGATTTTCTTGCACCAGATGCGCATTTGGACAATACATGTCTCTTCAGTGATGCTCATGGTCAAAATATTTGAAATCTAAAGCTTATATAAAAGATGAAGAGCTTAAATCAAAAAGATCCAAAAAGTATAGCCAAATCCTTGAAAGGAATCAGAGCTTTGCATGAGGGAGATACATTCCTTAATTTATAATTATTTTTGATATTTTGTAACAGCAATAACAAACCTTCATGGATTTAAGTGAATTAAACAAGAGGTCCAATGTAAAACACAAACCTTCATGGATTTAAGTGAATTAAACAAGAGGTCCAATGTAAAACAACTGTATTCAGGAATCTGGTCTTCATAACTTTTGTCAAGTGGGGTCTTAAATGGTAAAAATTTCTTATCTGAAAAATATACACACAATAAAATAGCATTAATAAGTACTCTGTCAGAAATCTTCATAACTTTTGTCAAGTGGGGTCTTAAATGGTAAAAATTTCTTATCTGAAAAATATACACACAATAAAATAGCAATAATAAGTACTCTGTCAGAAATCTTCATAACTTTTGTCAAGTGGGGTCTTAAATGGTAAAAATTTCTTATCTGAAAAATATACACACAATAAAATAGCAATAATAAGTACTCTGTCAGAAATCTTCATAACTTTTGTCAAGTGGGGTCTTAAATGGTAAAAATTTCTTATCTGAAAAATATACACACAATAAAGTGCTGTTTATTAATAGCAATAATATAGGGTTATTGCATGAATATTGGGGAATATTGTCCAGAGTAGAATTTCATATTGCATGAGCTTGTGAGTGCAATATATGTTCTAAGAGGGACAATATTAATATATATATATATAATATTTGAAAGTAAAAATTGATTTAAGTAATCTGAAATAGATCAATTGCTCAAAAACATTAATTATTCTGTTTTATCTTTAAACCGATTTTTTATAAACTCATATTATTGTAAATTCAGAGATAATTTTGACGTTCTTATTAATAGTGTGACTGGTTGAGTATAGCATTCTTTAACACTCACATTCTAATATCTCATACATTTTTCTTTATGCAGATTTTCATGAAATTGCAATTATCAGTCTCACATTTTTCCCCATTCTTAAAAAATCTCAATAATAAAAATGATAAATGCATGCAAAAATTTCTGAATTTACAGTATCACAGATTGCTTCTACATTTGTTTTGTACATTGTTGGTATTCATTCAATCTATTTGTTTCTTTGCCTGTCTTAATAACAAATTTTATTTTCACAACATTTTGTTTTTATTTATTTGATATATCTATTCATGCTTACAAATACAATACAACTGAAACAATAAATTTTAACTAATGAATATAAGAAGATGTTGGGTATCATTAATGAGGCAGCAACCCAGACACATACATGTAATAACCAAGGTCAACATTTTCATTTCAAAAACACAGATGTATTCTATTTGGTTTCATTCCCGATTGCAAATCCAGAGAACCCTTCAAACATTTCTGTTCTTTAATCATGTTAAAAATACAAATCCCAGGTAAGGTAAATTATAAACTTATTTTACGTTCACCAGATATTCATTTATAATTTAAGTAGATAAATCCTACCAATAAGTTGACCTTTACGGGGACAGTCAATCCATCGAGGAGGTGGTCCAAGCTTTTTCTTATTCTTGTAGCTCATGATTAAATACTCTTTTCTAAAAGGTCCATTTTATACCTGGAAAATATAGAAGACATTTGTAAGAAGACAATCATGTCATTTGCATGTTAGCCTAGATCAAAATAAAGCAATCATTTTACAAAATTTAAGAAAATGCTGTTTTAAAACTATCAAAATGGGCAATGCCAATAGTCATGGACAATAGTCATTATCAAGATAATAAGATTAGGGATGAAGAAAGACACAGAATAAGTATCATCTACTGTTTTCCTTATTTCTCAATTATACAAAGAGTTTTTCAGAGGGTCAGCTGGGGCCATAATCAACAAATCAAAACTACAAAACTAGAATTTTTCTAATACTTTAAGATATATATATTAGCTGTTAAATTAATGTTAACTGATTTTTTTCTCAAATTCTCATGTTTGATTTATATAACATATTAAAACTTATACAGTCTTTTGGTGTCTAAATATAGTATGCAGATTTTAAACATGGGATAAAATTCGGAAAGGGTGCATATTATGTATCATCATATGGCTACACTTTTTTGTACTACGTTCTTTTTAGTATTAATAATAACAAGATAAAAATTGTTCTACTTATAAGTAAAAAGTAGCTCTGACAAAAAATGTCTGAAATATTCATTTTTTAAGGAGTTATTTGGGGAGGATAAATAATTTTTTTTTTTTCAATTGAACTAAAAGAACATGAAATTGTAAGAAAACAATTTTGAACTTAATCATTATTCATTTGATATTACATTGTATGAATACTAGATTTATTTTCAATGCACTTTTTTTTTGTTATCTTTCTGAAACTAATAATTCATTCCAAAAATGTATTATCAAAAAATTCAATACAAAAAAAACATGTCAATCCATAAACATACCGAACCACAATTCATTTCAATTTGTCGGTATCTAACATGTCAAATAGAATGAATAGATGACTTTCAAATTCTTACTTATTCAATTCACTTTCCTAGATTTGTGTTAAGTCCAGAAAAAGATTGATTAATTGGTTTGTGGTTACTTTGAACTGATCAGTTAGGACATGTAGGATGGCAAAAGAAAATAATGATGCCCAAGTTTGACTAAATATTTAACATGTTTAAGTAAGTACTTTAAATGTTTAACTTGGAAATAGTCCAGTAGAGAATGAGCTCTGTCTTATTTAAGTTTATTGCTTCATATACAATGTAATTGCTTCAGATACATGTACATGTAGGTATCAATATATAATATAAAAAAGAAGATATGGTATACATGGTATAAGACTGCTTTTAACAATTGTTTAATACATGTCGTGAAATGGGCAAAAACGCTATAAAAGTTTTTATTTTCTACCAAATATGTTAATTCTATTATCTGACAAGTAGACTTAATTAATCGGGCTGATTAAGTCGACTAATTTTAACTAAGTGACAAGTAGGGACAGATATACATTATGGCTTTTGTGCGATCATAATTTTCCATGAGTTTGGTTGTCTTTTCTTTTATTTGACTGACCCACAAATAAAAATTATATTATTCATGTAATTTCATAAGATTAAAACAAGAATATATAAGCAAGCATAAACCTGATAAAGTATGATAGAAAAAAATATAAACATGATAAAGGGGGGTTGCTTAACCCTTAAAAAACAGAATATACAGTACAAACCGAAATTAAAAATGCATAGAAATAGAATACCTATGCATGTTTCCAAATCAATTAACAAATTGTTTTTAAACAATGCATTGTTATTATATCATTTGATTCAAAAGTTTAGGTTCATCAACAGATCTTTCCTCGGAGATCTACAGGGTGACAGAGTGTTATGTGACTTGAGTGGGATATGACAGAAATATTAATGTTGCTGCTTTAATTAATGTATGATCATATAGACATGTTTCAAACATACTAGATAAATAAAAGATCAAAGTTGTTAATTCCAAGAAAAGCGTTTTACTGTAATTTTATCCAACAGCAGTTGCTTCCCTTGATACGAAACAATCAATGTATTCAATTCCAGATATGATTTGTGCTCTGGATTAAAATTCATCCACTGAAATATTTAACAATATTATTTATCTACAATTATTGAAATTATAACTTTTATCCGTTGTCCTTTTATTTATACGAAAATATTTCAACAACAAACTCACATAAATGTCTGCGCCCATCACCACATGCACGTTGAACTGAAAAAAGAACGAAAAATAAGATGAAGACATCAAAAAAGAAATCTAAGCACTTTGCGAAACAAAATAAATCTAAACCCAAAAATAACAGCAACTCAAAGTTTAACAAATTTGACGGAAAAAAGACTAAAAACAATTCAAAAGACAATAAATATGATAAACATGATAAAAGCCAAAATAATGAGAGTAAGGGAAAATCTCGTGCTGCTATTGCAAACGAAAACAAAGTCAAACGAATGAGAGAGAAGAAGTGGAATAGAAATAAAGATGACGATGACTCTGATTTTGAAGTAGTCGATTCAACATGTTTAAGTTTAGAAAAGTCCATCAGGGTAATTATAATTTATATCATGTATATCAATACTAAGATAGTCCTACTTTACCCCGACGTGCAACATTTGATTTACAAGTTTGGGCCATGGGACGTTACAGCTCGTCCCATTTAAAAAGAAAAAGTGAACATATTTGCTTATCCAAGAAGGATGCTCTGCATTGTAGCTTTTGGTGACGATAGATGGTCTTGGATCCATAATATCATATGGCATAGACAATTGTGAATCGGGCCATTATTTCTTTATTTTTCATTTATCTCTTCATTTATTTAAGTTTCATCTACCTACCACTCTTTATTTTCTATTATTGGGACAGTTTTCACAGTGACCCATCAATTCAACTCCAGTAACATCTCAGTCATTACAGCTGAACAGCCGTGCTGGGTCAGTTCTCAGTTACTCGCTATATATGATGAGGATTTACTGGTAGATGGACTTACTACTTTCAATGACAGAAACCAATCCAGCGCTGTTCAGTCTACAACTTTTTAATGTGAAAACCTGCGTCAGCAAATACACTTCAAAACCCATTATCATGATTATAGATAGGGGAGTGTTATGCAGACTGATGTCTGAGGGCTTTATCCTGGGTGTAAGATAATGGACTGCCATTTCACTGTCTCACAACTTTGGTCCTGATTATGCTTCCTGTTATCGTTATTACTATGTTCTAAATTCATAGACCAGTTCTCCATCATCATGGTTAGCTGGCTACCAATTTGGCCCGGAAGCAGCTGTTGTGAAGACAGTAAACAGAACCAAAGGGCTGTAAACCCACTTAAGGTCATTAAACACTTCATCATCATCGATTCATTAAAAAAAATCATTATACTGCATTTGCAAAACATTGATAGTTTCTGGCGTGGGGCATGTTTGGAGGTTGGTGGTTTTGCCACATAGCCCTGCCTTCAAAGAAACGGAGTTTAAGCTACATGCATGACATGTATGCATATTGGTTAAATATTTTTCAGTGATGTCCTGCCATAGCTTTGTTTTAATTTGTTTGTTAGCTTGTTGGTCATGAATGTTTGTCTCTAATATTTAATTAACTGTGCATTTGTATTCAGATATATCGCAGATCAAATTTATTCGTTCATTGTGTAATCATACGTTTTTTGATTGAGTTATGTCTGCCAATTGATATTTTATCATGTGTTTTTCTTTGTTGTGATGTTATGCTATTGTTTCAGAAAAAGGGAGAAGGTTTGGATCCATTAAAACGTTTAATCCCGCTGCAAATGTTTGCACCTGTCCTAAGTCAGGAATCTGATGTACAGTAGATGTCGTTTGTTTATGTAATATATACGTGTTTCTCGTTTTGTTTATATAGATTAGGCCGTTGGTTTTCCCGTTTGAATGGTTTTACACTAGTAATTTTGGGGCCCTTTATAGCTTGTTGTTTCGGTGTGAGCCAAGGCTCTGTGTTGAAGGCCGTACTTTAACCTATAATGGTTTACTTGTTAAATTGCTACTTGGATGGAGAGTTGTCTCATTGGCACTCACACCACATCTTCCTATATCTATATGGCAATCATTATCACAGAACTAGTATATATTGGTTTAGGGGCCAGCTGAAGGACGCCTCCGGGTGCGGGAATTTCTCGCTACATTGAAGACCTGTTGGTGACCTTCTGTTGTTGTTTTTTCTATGATCAGGTTGTTGTCTCTTTGACATATTTGCCATTCCCATTTTCAATTTTATATGATACATTCTTTAAAGTGTTGTCAAAGAAATGTCCAAATAATGTATATTTTGTAATTCAGCCACCTCAAATCAATAACTTTAATATCAAAAATAAATCAACTGAACGGTAGATTTTCATTTAAAACCTGAAAACCGCATGAAAGATTTTGATATTTTTTCTTTATCAGAAAGCTTCAGAGCAGTCCAACAATCCATCTGATGGTGAAAATTCTGATCAAGAGGCTAAAGATACAAGGAAACTTCTTACTCAGCATAACAGAAAGAAAAAAACATCCGGAGGATTTCAGTCTATGGGTAAGTAATATGAAAGCTAATAAAACATCCGGAGGATTTCAGTCTATGGTCAGTAACATGTACTGTAGGCTAAAAAGAGGAGGTTTCAGTCTATGGTCAGTAAAATGTAGGCTAAAAAGGGGAGGTTTCAGTCTATGGGTAGCCTATGGGGAAGTTGTTATAAGCTAAAAAGACATCGAGAGGATTTCAGTCCATGGGTCAGTTGTTATAAGCTAAAAAGACATCGAGAGGATTTCAGTCCATGGGTCAGTTGTTATAAGCTAAAAAGACATCGAGAGGATTTCAGTCTATGGGGAAGTTGTTATAAGCTAAAAAGACAACCAGAAGTTTTCAGTCCATGGGTAGGTATTTGTAAGCTAAAAAGACATCCAGAGGTTTTCAGTCCATGGGTAGGTATTTGTAAGCTAAAAAGACATCCAGAAGTTTTCAGTCCATGGGTAGGTATTTGTAAGCTAAAAAGACATCCAGAAGTTTTCAGTCCATGGGTAGGTATTTGTAAGCTAAAAAGACATCCAGAAGTTTTCAGTCCATGGGTAGGTATTTGTAAGCTAAAAAGACATCCAGAAGTTTTCAGTCCATGGGTAGGTATTTGTAAGTTAAAAAGACATCCAGAAGTTTTCAGTCCATGGGTCAGTTGTTATAAGCTAAAAAGAGATCAGAAGCTTGAAGGATTTCAGTCTATGGCATGTACATGTATGGGTATAAGACCTTGTGGAGAGTTGTCTCATTGGTAATCATTCAACATCTTATTTTATTTTTGAAATTTATTCTATTGGTGATAACTCTTAATGGATTCCTATTTATGGGGTTTTTATTCTTTCAAATATTCATATTGATGTTAAAATTATCAGTGTTTTTTATTGAATAATCAATGTTTCTTTGCAAATTTTCATTTGTATTTTCAAACTTCACTGTTATTTGTCTTTTTCATTTTTAGCCATGGCGTTGTCAGTTTGTTTTAGATTTACGAGTTTGACTGTCCCTTTGGAATCTTTCGTCCCTCTTTTATTTCATATTAAAATTTTCAAATAGACCTTGTAATTATTTAGTTCACATCATGATGATCATTGTCATTTCAAATTGTCATTTA
This sequence comes from Mytilus trossulus, assembly GCF_036588685.1. Lineage (NCBI taxonomy): Eukaryota > Metazoa > Mollusca > Bivalvia > Mytilida > Mytilidae > Mytilus > Mytilus trossulus. Next base: position 68,185,986 of record NC_086383.1, read on the forward strand.
ATTTTAGATTATAATTGTTATTTTCAGGATTATCTCATTCAGTATATAAAGGGATATCACGGAAAGGCTACAAGATACCTACTCCTATTCAAAGAAAGGTAATTTATTGAAGTTAATGTATACAAAAATATGTAGATATGGTATGAATATTGATGAGATATGAATATTAATGAAATAATTATCCAAATAAGGTGATACATGTAACAACAAAAGGTCATGGCATGGCCTTTAACAATGAGAAGAACCTGTACAGTAAGTATGTGTTAAAGGCTTGATGAAAAATTGAAACATTTCAAGAGAGAAATTTAACTGCCTGACTCATGCTTTAGGCAATAAACAAAAATGTTAATCAACCACAACTCAAGTTAAAAGGGAAAAACATGATGGATGTAATAATAGATTGTGAAAAAAAGAATGTTTTCTAATGCAACACAGAAAGACTGAATGCATTGATTAAAGTTCTGCCAAAATTTCATGAATGATCTGGACGTATAAAAGTCATGTCAAAACATAAATGTTGATTGCATGATATGGATTCATAAAATATTTCAACATGTTCAAAGACTGTGCACAGAATAAAATTGAGAATGGAAATGGGGAATGTGTCAAAGAGACAACAACAGAAGACTCATTTTAGTTTCTGTTATGCATTAGTTCAAATTCAATATTTTCCTTACCATTATCATCACCAGAAACTCTAAAACTCTTAGCTTGCTGAAATAATGATTTTCTGTGGATTCATTATTATTCATTGAATACCAACTATCGTGGATTTCATGGGTACAGGGAAACCACAAATTTGCTGTATGACTAAATGCAGACTTTTTGGAAAACCAGGAACTCAAATATCCATGTAAATTTTCCTCAATCCACTGAAATAGGTACATACAAAAAATAAATGAATCCACAGTAATAGAGGTTACACTGATTATGTTTTGTCTTCTAGACCATACCTTTGTTGATAGAAGGTAAGGACGTTGTTGCTATGGCGAGGACAGGAAGTGGAAAGACGGCAGCATTCCTTCTGCCAATGTTTGAGAAGTTAAAGATACATTCAGCAAAGACTGGAGCTAGAGCTTTGATCCTGTCTCCCACCAGAGAGCTCGCATTACAGACACTGAAATTTACAAAAGAGGTATTATTGTAAAAAGTGTTACTACAAATATATGTTAGAAGGTAATTAGAGGAGGTGGAAGGACCTTTGTGGCCTTTATTTTTACGGGTATTTAGTTAGGAGGGTAGCTGGGGATTTTATTTTTTGGCCAGCAATATAAGTTACATTTTTCTTAGTTTCAGACAGGGAAACAATGTAAAAGTAGGAAAAAATCTTGTTTATAAAGGTTTAAAGGATTTGTGTCATAAAACTTTTCTGGTAGGCAACACTAAACAATTTAAATTTAATTTTTGTCCTTTTTAGAAAATCCTGCATTGTAGCACATTCTGAGCTTAAAATGTAAAATATGAATAAAATGGAGGATTGAGAATCCAATGGGACAACAACTGTGATTATTTTTGAAAAATTAAACAATTGGAATTTCATTCTATTTTTCTATGAAGAACTGCTAAGTAAATTACTTTTCCCTAAAAACAATGAAAATGAAAACCTTAACTTTCACAAAACATATTACAACACATTGATATATTTTATTTTCACAAAGCAAAAGTGTTCAACCTTAATCATTCAATAAGATGAAACAAAGATAATATAAAATGTCTTGTTATTTCAGCTTGGAAAGTTTACTGGACTTAAAGCAGCAGTTATCTTAGGAGGAGACAGGTATTTTTTACTTTCTATATGTATATATATATAAGTTAAGATTCAAGTTTACTGGACTTAAAGCAGCAGTTATCTTAGGAGGGGACAGGTATTTTCTTACTTTCTATATGTATATATATAAGTTAAGGTTCATGTTTACTGGACTTAAAGCAGCCGTTATCTTAGGAGGAGACAGGTATTTTCTTACTTTCTATATGTATTTATATAAGTTAAGGTTCATGTTTACTGGACTTAAAGCAGCCGTTATCTTAGGAGGAGACAGGTATTTTCTTACTTTCTATATGTATATATATAAGTTAAGGTTCAAGTTTACTGGACTTAAAGCAGCAGTTATCTTAGGAGGAGACAGGTATTTTCTTACTTTCTAGATGTATATATATAAGTTAAGATTCAAGTTTACTGGACTTAAAGCAGCAGTTATCTTAGGAGGAGACAGGTATTTTCTTACTTTCTAGATGTATATATATAAGTTAAGGTTCAAGTTTACTGGACTTAAAGCAGCAGTTATCTTAGGAGGAGACAGGTATTTTTTACTTTCTATATGTATATATATATATGAGTTAAGATTCAAGTTTACTGGACTTAAAGCAGCAGTTATCTTAGGAGGAGACAGGTATTTTCTTACTTTCTATATGTATATATATAAGTTAAGGTTCAAGTTTACTGGACTTAAAGCAGCAGTTATCTTAGGAGGAGACAGGTATTTTCTTACTTTCTAGATGTATATATATAAGTTAAGGTTCAAGTTTACTGGACTTAAAGCAGCAGTTATCTTAGGAGGAGACAGGTATTTTTTACTTTCTATATGTATTTATTTAAGTTACGATTCACGTTTACTGGACTTAAAGCAGCAGTTATCTTAGGAGGAGACAGGTATTTTCTTACTTTCTATATGTATATATATAAGTTAAGGTTCAAGTTTACTGGACTTAAAGCAGCAGTTATCTTAGGAGGAGACAGGTATTTTTTACTTTCTATATGTATATATATATATAAGTTAAGATTCAAGTTTACTGGACTTAAAGCAGCAGTTATCTTAGGAGGAGACAGGTATTTTCTTACTTTCTAGATGTATATATATAAGTTAAGGTTCAAGTTTACTGGACTTAAAGCAGCAGTTATCTTAGGAGGAGACAGGTATTTTTTACTTTCTATATGTATTTATTTAAGTTACGATTCACGTTTACTGGACTTAAAGCAGCAGTTATCTTAGGAGGAGACAGGTATTTTTTACTTTCTAGATGTATATATATAAGTTAAGATTCAAGTTTACTGGACTTAAAGCAGCAGTTATCTTAGGAGGAGACAGGTATTTTTTACTTTCTATATGTATTTATTTAAGTTACGATTCACGTTTACTGGACTTAAAGCAGCAGTTATCTTAGGAGGAGACAGGTATTTTTTACTTTCTAGATGTATATATATAAGTTAAGATTCAAGTTTACTGGACTTAAAGCAGCAGTTATCTTAGGAGGAGACAGGTATTTTTTACTTTCTATATGTATTTATTTAAGTTACGATTCACGTTTACAATTAGTCATTAGTCCAATGCCGGATATGAGTTAAAAAGAATTGGACTTGTACTAAAGTTATTGCAAAATTTTGTATAGACACACAAGAAAAATGTTGAAATATTGGTCCTTAGGCTAGAAACGGGAAAAGATTTTAGAACAGAATGAGTTTATATATATTATAAGTTATCTACGTTCATATCCGTAGATATGGATATTTTATCATCCTGAAGTACCCCAGTACACCTTGAGGCGAAGCCCAAGGGTGTACAGGGTACTGAAAGGTGTTAAGATATCCATATCTACAGATATGAACGTAGATAACTAATTTATCCCAGGTCTTAGTCCGAATTGGGCGAGTTTAATGAAATTCCGGTACAATATGAAATGTGAAAACAGCGTTTTTTTCATTATCTATAAAAGTTTTATTGGAATTTGAAAATTTTATATATTTTTTACGGGGTGTAGGGTACTACCTTTGGTGTATGGTACTACCTTTGGTAGTCAAATATAAGACGTTTTTAATACGGAGACAGAGAAACTGAATTGAGTCAAATTTGGCGCTCAATGTTGTGAGAGTTACGTCATAGATGGTGTGACATCAACTTGGGTCATTTGCATAGCTAGGTCAGTAGTCCCATTCCTTGAAAACTGTGGCAGTCTAGTGATGCATTTAATGAAATGAGTGTAAATGATCGGCATAATAGGACAAAATCGTTAATGAATTAAATATTTAATTACAAACATGATGGATAATCTACAGCATTCAATATTTTACAAGGAGCAATCATGGAACTAAGGAAACTTGCATGAAGAGCCCGGGATAATAGTTAGCGACGTCCAAGGATATGGGTTAGAAACACCCAGGGACTATGGGTTTTGTAACAATGTGCTTTAAGCAATAAAAATCCTAGATATATACTAAGCCGGGGATAATGATTAATATTTTATATTCCTGCAGTTTTCTGTGCACCAAAGTCATGAAAATAAGTTGGTCTGTAATATATTGAGCTTTTAATAATGATATATTTATTTTCCTCTCACAAAAGAGATATAAATAATAGAGATCTAGGGTGAGGGTGAATGAGACAGCAACCCAAAGACTAAAAAATAAAATCCTCAGTTTTGAAATAAAGAACTATTGAAGGTGAAAAAAATGTTATCCTTGACAATTTAAAATGAAAATGCATCAACTTGACAGTAAATCAACAACATACAAAAAACTAAATACATTATAGAGGGGGAATAGGATCTTTATTGGGACTCCAGGATCGGGTGTTTTTAAGCTCAGGATTTCGGGATTGACCCTTTCAGGATCCGGGAATTCTTTTTTTTCGAAATTGGGACCTCAGGATTTCGTGTTTTTAAGCCCGGGATTTCGGGATCAGGAACCCTCCTACCCTCCCACATTATATAGGTCAACACACTGTCTTCAATAATAGACCAGTGTCTAAACCATATGTCAAGCTCCTTCAAAAGTTGTGACTAAAGTATGAAATGTATTTTATTTTACAGAATGGATGATCAGTTTGCAGCCCTTCATGAAAACCCTGACATGTAAGTTAAAGCTGTCTCAAAGAAAGATAGATTTTATAATCATAAGATATTTATAATTCAAATTTAATGCATTTTCAGGGCAAAATATCATACAATAAACTTAACTATTATTACTTAAAATATTTTAAATTCTCATATGACAACATTTTAAACATGTCTTAGTCAAGTTTTGTCATTACAGCATGGATGATGCTAATACAATGTAAAATCTTTCATTGTTTGTATGACTGTTTCCTTGAACTGTAAGTTTAAAGCTGAAACTAGATAGTGATCACTTTGATGTTATTCTTAGCAATTGTAAAGTCAAGACATTTTAGTGTGTCCTCTATATGTAAGTCTTATAATGAATCAGTAATTACCAATATTATAATTCTATTTTTAGAATAATAGCTACACCTGGTCGATTGCTCTATGTCCTTGTAGAGATGAATCCAAAGTTACTAATGTTATTCTTTTTTTAGAATAATAGCCACCCCTGGTCGATTGCTCCATGTCCTAGTAGAGATGAATCTAAAGTTACGGACTATAGAGTACATTGTATTTGACGAGGCCGATCGGCTGTTTGAGATGGGATTTCAGGAACAGATGACAGAAATCTTACACAGAGTTCCTGAAACTAGGCAGACCCTGTTGTTCTCGGCAACACTGCCTAAACTACTGGTGGAGTTTGCTAAAGCAGGTCTTCATGACCCGATCTTGATCAGATTGGATGTTGAAACAAAAATCAGTGAAAATTTAAAGGTACATACATGTATAAAGCAGAGCACTTCAAAAAGTATTTAAAATCAATAGGAAATTGTACAGAAAATTGATGCAAACAATTTAGAGCTTGACAAATTTAATAGGCACGTGCCTATTATGGAGGACTGCGCTCTAGTTGTCTTTTGTTAATTATTGGTTACTGTCACATTGTACATTATGCTGATTATATTTTGTGATTTTACTGATTAAAAAAATCCAAAATAATAGAATATACTACAGGAAAATTTGTTAACTGATTTAAAAAAACAACTGAACATTGAAACTGATCAGTTTTTACAGTTTTAAGTTAGAAGAATTAATATTTTACTAATTCTGACTTCCATTTCAGATGTCATTCTTTGGATGCAGAGAAGATGACAAGGCTTCAGTTTTAATTCATCTACTGAAGAATATTATTGACCAATCAGAACAGACAGTAGTATTTGCTGCCACAAAACATCATGTGGAATATCTTAACATGGTATGTTAATAAACTCATCATAGATACCAGGATTGAAAATCTGTATGATCCAGACACACTTTTTGTCTACAAAAGACTCATCAGTGACGCTCGAATCATTTTTTTTTTTTATAAGACCAAATAAAGTACGAAGTTGAAAAGCATTGAAGACCAAAATTCCTAAAAGTTTTGCTAAATTAAAATTTGTATATATGAAGTTACATTTTCACAACAAAAAAATGAAAGAAGAATCATTTGTACAAAGATTATAATATTTTCTACTATGATTTGAACAGCAATGACAAACTGAACTTCCATCTAAAGTTTTATGGCCCCTTTTCATTGTGTTGTTTTGATACCTCTCATGAATGATTGCCATACATTTTCTTTGTGGCCTACGTGGCTGAGTGGCCTAAGTAGTTCTTCTACAGTGATCTGTCAATACTGAGGTATGTAGTTAGCACCATGTGTGACAGGTGTCTCCATCTTTATTAACTGGGAAAGCCTGCTGAAGGTCAATGGGTTTTTTTTTTTAAGGGAAATCGGGTTTCTTCAACCAATAAAAACTGGCAAGAGTGATGAAAGTGGCATTTAATCAATCATAAAAACATTAAGACAGTATGAGTTCCATAAATTATTAATTATACTGTGTCATTATATTTTTACAGCTACTTCAGAAAGCAGGTATAAACTCTACCTATATCTACAGTTCTTTAGACCAAACAGCCCGTAAAATCGCTGTCGGAAAATTTGTAAACAAAAAATCGTCAGTTATGATAGTAACAGACATAGCTGCTAGAGGAATAGATATACCACTGTTGGACAATGTTATAAATTACAACTTCCCAGCTAAAGGAAAGCTTTTTGTTCATAGAGTTGGTAAGTAGTCCCATACATACCACTTGAGGAATAGATATACCTCTGTTGCACAATGTTATAAATTACAACTTCCCAGCCAAAGGAAAGCTTTTTGTACATAGAGTTGGTAAGATTGAATATCCTTGTTTTACCTCTCTCCAAAGGGAGGGGTGTATACTGTCTGTAATACTTTCCACTGTACATAGGGATATGTGGTATATTTGCTAATGAGACAATTATCCACTAAAATTTAAATGAAGTTGATGTAAGCAATTAAAAGCAATCATACAGCCTTCAACAATGAGAAAAACTCACACTGTGTGGTCGACTATGAAAGACACCAACATGAAACATATGAAACATTTCAATTGCCTTATTGATAACAAAACAGTTTATGTAAAAATAAACATGAGACACAAACGAAAGACGACCACTTAACTACAGGCTCCTTACTTGGGACATGTGCATAAAGAATGTGGTGGGGTTAAACATGGTTGTGAGTGCTCAACACTCCCCTAACCTAGGGTGAGTTTCCTTTTGGTATACTTTAAAATGTAGCCTTTTGTCACTTACACAATTTTCTCAGCAAGAACATATTTTGTACAAAACGTCATAGTGGTAAGCTAAACAGTGTGAATACATTTATGGAGTGTCTGTTTGCTGCAGTACTGTAGATAGATAGATATTTTTATTAATCAATCATGGTGCCCAAAATTTGAGCTATACAATCAAATGAATGAATTACAAAATAAAGACTGTATGTTCTTAACACTGATGCACAAATATTAAAGCTTTTTAAACTGTGTATGTTCTTAACACTGATGCACACATATTAAAGATTTTTAAACTGGACTTTCTATTTGCTTTTTATTTTATACTGGCTAGCAAGATATCATAAAGATGTTGTAAAATTACTAAAACTTTTGAATAGATAAGTGTATTTTCATATATGAAATATACATGTATCTGTTGTTTGTTTTTTCAGGTAGAGTAGCCAGAGCAGGAAGGAGTGGTATGGCTTATTCTCTTGTTTCATTGGACGAGATGCCTTATCTACTGGATCTTTGTGTATTCTTGGGCAGATCATTGAAAGTAGTTCCAATAGATAAAAAAGTCACAGGTACTGATCCTTTTCATTATTTCAGTTTATGTGCAATTATAATAAAATTGAGAGTGGAAATGGGAAATATGTCAAAGAGACCACAACTCGACCATAGAAAAGACAACAGCAGAAGGTCACCAAAAGTTCTTCAATGTAGCGAGAAATTCCCACACCCAAAGGCATCCTTCAACTGGCCCATAAACAAATATATACTAGTTCAGTGATAATGAAGGCCATACTAACTCCAAACTCCAAATTATACACAATAAACTAAAATTAAAAATAATACAAGACTAACAATGGCCAGAGGCTCCTGACTTGGGACAGGCGCAAAAATGCGGCAGGGTTAAACATGTTTATGAGATCTCAACCCTCTCCCTATACCTCTAGCCAATGTTGAAAAGTAAACGCATAACAATACACACATTAAAATTCAGTTCAAGAGAAGTCCGAGTCTGATGTCAGAAGATGTAACCAAAGAAAATAAACAAAATGACAATAATACATAAATAACAACAGACTACTAGCAATTAACTGACATGCCAGCTCCAGACTTCAATTAAACTGATTGAAAGATTATGATTTTTATTGTAAATTTGTAGATTTATGTTATTTTGTTGAAAACCTGAAGTAAAAGTTTTTCTTTTTAGATGTTTTAGCTTTTGATACTCATTAAGTATAACGATTAACAAAAATCACACAAATACAGGATCACATGAACACCTGACTTCTCCTTAAAAATAACAGACATACAAATAGTGACAAACAACACAGCCCTTGGCTTGATATCTTGGCAGAAAATGTGGTAGGGTTATATATGTCCTGCTCCATAAACCTTTTCTACTCTCCCCATTTACCTATCTAGACCATATAATGTAAAATTAAAAACTATATTAAAATATATATATGATATATGTTTTTTCAGATGATGATGGTTTTTATGGCTTGGTACCTCAAGATGTTATTGATGATATGGCAGAAAAAACAAGAATCTGGCATACAGAAATGGCAGAACTAGTAAGAGTTATCTTTCTTTTTATAGTAATTAAGTGGAGAGTTTTTATACGACCGCAAATTTTGAAAAAAATTTCGTCGTATATTGCTATCACGTTGGCGTCGTCGTCGTCGTCCGAATACTTTTAGTTTTCGCACTCTAACTTTAGTAAAAGTGAATAGAAATCTATGAAATTTTAACACAAGGTATATGACCATAAAAGGAAGGTTGGTATTGATTTTGGGAGTTTTGGTCCCAACGTTTAAGGAAATAGGGGCCAAAAAGGGCCCAAATAAGCATTTTCTTGGTTTTCGCACTATAACTTTAGTTTAAGTTAATAGAAATCTATGAAATTTTGACACAAGGTTTATGACCACAAAAGAAAGGTTGGGATTGATTTTGGGAGTTTTGGTTTCATTGACAGTTTAGGAATAAGGGGCCAAAAAAGGGCCCAAATAAGCATTATTCTTGGTTTTCGCACAATAACTTTAGTTGAAGTAAATAGAAACCAATGAAATTTAAACACAATGTTTATGACCACTAAAGGAAGATTGGTATTGATTTTGGGAGTTTAGGTCCCAACAGTTTAGGAATTAGGGGCCAAAAAGGGACCCAAATAAGCATTTTTCTTGGTTTTCGCAACATAACGTTAATAGAAATCTATGAAATTTAAACACAAGGTTTATGACCATAAAAGGAAGGTTGATATTGATTTTGGGAGTTTTGGTCCCAACAGTTTAGGAAAAAGGGGCCCAAAGGGTCCAAAATTAAACTTTGTTTGATTTCATCAAAATTGAATAATTGGGGTTCTTTGATATGCGGAATCTAACTGTGTATGTAGATTCTTAACTTTTGGTCATGTTTTCAAATTGGTCTACATTAAGGTCCAAAGGGTCCAAAATTAAACTTAGTTTGATTTTGACAAAAAATGAATCGGTTGGGTTCTTTGATATGTTGAATCTAAAAATGTACTTAGATTCTTGATTATTGGCCCAGTTTTCAAGTTGGTCCAAATCTGGGTCCAAAATTAAACTTTATTTGATTTCATCAAAAATTGAATAAATGGGGTTCTTTGATATGCCAAATCTAACTGTGTATGTAGATTCTTCATTTTTGGTCCCGTTTTCAAATTGGCCTTCATTAAGGTCTAAAGGGTCCATAATTAAATTTTGTTTGATTTAAGTTTGATTTTAACAAAAATTAAATTCTTGGGCCTCTTTGATATGCTGAATCTAAACATGTACTTAGATTTTTGATTATGGGCCCAGTTTTCAAGTTGGTCCAAATCAGGATCTAAAATTATTATATTAAGTATTGTGCAATAGCAAGTCTTTTCAATTGCACAGTATTGTGCAATGGCAAGAAATATCTAATTTCACAATATTGTGAAATAGCAATTTTTTTTTAATTAGAGTTATCTTTCTTTGTCCAGAATAGTAAGCAAGAAATATCTTATTGCAATAATTTTTTTTAATTGGAGTTATCTTTCTTTGTCCAGAATCAACTTAAATCTTTGTTATATACAATATACAATGTATATTCACTTTTTACTACCAACTGATAAATTTAAATAATCTTTACCATTCAGTGATAACAAGCAGTTTTTTTACATCTTAATATTTTATGATGTATTTAAATGAGTAGTTATTGTTGCAAACTCCATTAGAAAATTTTAATTGAGATTAGTTTTGGAATAAGGGAAAGGGGGATGTGATTAAAAAATTGGGTTCAATTTTTCTCATTTGAAATTTCATAAATAAAAAGAAAATTTCTTCAAACATTTTTTTGAGAGGATTAATATTCAACAGCATAGTGAATTGCTCTAAGAGAAAACAAAAAAATTTTAAGTTCATTAGAACACATTCATTCTGTGTCAGAAACCTATGCTGTGTCAACTATTTAATCACAATCCAAATTAAGAGCTGAATCCAGCTTGAATGTTGTGTCCATACTTGCCCCAACTGTTCAGGGTTCAACCTCTGCGGTCGTATAAAGCTACGCCCTGCGGAGCATCTGGTTACTTTTTATTTTCATAGTTGTATCACACAATTTTGTGTGATTTTGCAGGAGGCACGAGTTATTTGAAATTTTTGGGGCTGAAATAAAAGTCGTTGATTTGATACAATTAAAGGTCTAAATAAAGGAAAAAACAAAGATTAGATAGACATGAATTTATTGTTCTTCAGACTTCCTGTCTTCTAAACCTTTTTAGTTAGAATTCCAAAAACACGTTTAAATCTAATTTATCACCTGTACTTTGAGTACAGTTTGCCTAATTTTTCTACAGTTCTTTATTTCTTTTTTACAGGAAAGCATGAAGAAGGTGGTAGAGAATGCATTGAATAAATATATCAAGTCTCGACAAGCACCTGCTTCAGAGTCAATTAAACGTTATAAAGAGATGAATAAATCTGGGGTCAAACCGGGAGTTCATCCAGTCTTTGGTAAGGATATAAACCATACAAAGTATTCCTGTTCTCATAATGAATACCTGGTCTTCAAAAAGTAATTGTCTTTATTTCATATCGGTTGAGAATAAGTTTCTCTTATTGGATAAAAAGGGGTCACATGATATTCATTAATCTTCAGAAATAAATTCCACCGGTCATTAACAGAACAAAACGGACAAGAAAACCGGTCGTTCACAAACTTTTACATGATAATGACCGGTGGGGCGTGGTTTCCGTCTGATAATGACCATTGGGACGTGGTTTCCATTTGATAATGACTGTTGGGGCGTGGTTTCTCTGTTAATGACCGATGGGGCGTGGTTTCTCTGTTTAGATAGATGTACCTCTTATAAAACATGTTCCTGTTTTTTATATTACATTTAAGTTGTTGAATTGTTTATTATATTTTTTCATTAATTGTTAAATTAAAGAGAACTTAATTAAGAATTTATATACTGAAAATTTGCACTAAAATGAATGGCAGTATTACTACGACAGGTCTTCACTCTTTGCTATAGAAATCGTACAACTACTCGAGTTCGCTTGAGGCGTTTTGAATTTATGAGAATTTCCAAAACATGGTTTCTCAATGAAATAAACATAATAGTTCTTGAAAACTGGTCATTATCGTGATACATGGACTGCCCGTAGGACAGTGGTATTGACAGCGATAATGACCTCACCTTCAGCTCAGTCATTATCACTATCTTAGTCAATACCACTGTCCTGTGGGCAGTCCATATATCACAATAATGACCAGTTTTTCAAAAACTATTATATAATTAGTGTGTGTGTGATTTAGTGGTGCGGGTTATAATAAAGTAGTTGCCATTTCATAAACCCTTGCTGTTATATTAGAATTTGCTCCAGATATGGTAATATTTATATTTCCCATCCAGAGGACCTCAGTTCACCATGGTTGTATGATGAGGTTTGTTTTGATCAGAGTTTACTTTATAATGGTTTTTGGTCTGTTGTTTGTCTTTTTATAATTTATTCTTTTTAGCCAAGAGTATTCGTTTTTAAACCTAAGGTTATTACCCCCTTGTTGCATCTATTTTTCCAACCAAAGGTATATTTGTATACTGTAAATTCAGAAATTATTGCGTGCATTTATTATTGCGATTTTGTCAATTTAAACTTAAATGCGATTTAAATTTTTACGATTTTGGGAAAAGTCATGCTTTATTCATTTAAAATATTACAAAATGCTAGTTTTAATTATTGCATTTACAGCTCTGTCGCATTATTCGCAATAATAAAAACCTTGCAATAATTTCTGAATTTACAGTACATTCTTGTTTAGGGGCCAGCTAAAGCTCTATGTGTGCTGGATTTTTTGGCTGCATTGAAGAATTTAAATGTTCAATAAACTACAAATGTTCTATTATGTTGTTTGCAGACATTGGTAACCATGAAATCACATAGACACATTTTTCAGCAATCCACGAAAATTGGTACCCATGAAAATAAATGAATATAAATATATTTATATTATTATAACTGTCAGTATGTTTAAAATCACAAAATTAAAGATGAACTGTTACATGATTTTTCCGTTTTATTTCAGGTGATTTTGACAGTATAAAAGAAGATGGACGATTACAGTTGTTAAATGCATTGAAGTCATACAAGGCCAACACAGTTAGTTTAATACAATAGTTTTACATTTATTAGTTAGCCGTTATTGATAGGATTGCATTGACAGATCCGGGGGGGGTTCCGGGGGTTGGAACCCTCCCCTTTTTTTGGCCGATCAAATCATTTGAATAGGGGCATGTAGCTGGAACCCCCCCTTTTTAAAATGACTGGATCCGCCCCTGGATTGAGTATATGACTATTCGTCAGTTTGACAGCTAATAAGGGCTACAAAAATTTAGAAGTAAGAGTAACAATGTTTGGTAAAATTTTGACAGACAATGAAGCATACAATGATTCTTAATCATAAGGAATGTCTTGAAGTGATATGTGATATAAACATAAATTTGTGCGATTGTTGGTTGTATAATTTTTAATAAGGTAGTATAAATTCAGAAATTATTGCCTATGCTTATTATACAAACCTTAGCAAATTAACGAAATAGAAATCTAGGAAAATATTTTTATGCCCCGCCTAGGATAGTAGAAGGCATTATGTTTTCTGGTTTGTGCGTCCATTCGTCCGCCCCTCCATCTGTCCTATTTGGAGTTAAAGTTTTTGGTCAAGGTATTTTTTGATGAATTTGAAACTTAGTATACATGTTTTCTATGATATGATCTTTCAAATTTTAATACCAAATTAGAGTTTTTACCCCAATTTCACGGTCCACTGATAGTGTGAGTGGGGTATCTGTTTACTGTGGACATATTCTTGTCTTCCCTAAATCCACATAAAATGTTGCCCGAGAAAATGAAATGAATCATCAATAATGTATTACTAGAATTTACAGTTATAACATCAATTTCAGACAATATTTGAAGTAAATGCCACGTCTAAAACAAGAGCATTTGGCGTGATGAAGAAGAAGCGTGGTTACCATCAAGGAGTGATAAAACAGCAGGTCAATAGGTTGGTAGGGGAGACAACTCCAGCATACAGAGAAACTGTAAACAAACAAGATGCAGCAGACGAGGATGACTTGACAGTGAGTAATGATTCTTGTCAAGAGAGTTATGTCCCCTTAAAATATTAATTTGATGGAACATCACATTGTTAGCCCCTACCAACAGTTTTTGCCAGATTTTTTTTCACATTTATATCAAAGTTTTTTATCAGCAATGTTATGGACAAATTTTTAAAAAAAAGTGCTGATCAAATATTTTTTTAAAGAGTTATTATGCCACTTGAAAATATTGATTATATTGGAAATTGCATTTCATCTGCTCTCAAACCTTCATATCTGTAAGATACTTAAAAAGTTAAAGATTTAATATGTGCAATGCTGGGGACATTGAAACCCTGTTCTGTTATATATCATACAATTTGTGACAAAATTAACCAAAAAATGCGTAAAAACCAGAAAAAAATAAACCAAACAGTCTTGTTGATCAAAGTACATATTCTACGTGACAAATTTTCCATTATTTACAATTTCACTTGTTTGGTCATTAGGTTTTACCCTTTATTATCTGTCTGTATGTCCCAAAATTGGTGTCCATTGTCTTACTTAAGTAAGCCTCAACTAATTTCATGAAACTTGTACACAATGCGTATTACCACAAAACGCAGATCAAGTTTGAATGTGGGTGCCATCACATTTACATTTCTAGAGTTATGCCCCTTTACAGAAGTTTCATCTCCATTTTCTAACTTAAGTTAGCCTCAACCAAATGTTATGAAACTTATACTCAATGCTTATTTCTATAAAACTCAGATCAAGTACAAATATACAATTTTTTGTAGCATCACTTTTACTGTTCTTGAGTTATGTCCCTTCATAACTTTATATACAAGCAGAGGCATCATCTCAGATGGACACATTCATCATTTTTTTTCTTATCTAATGTTTTTTTCCTGTCTTTCTTTGACATTTGCATTTTAGTGTTAGCTGTTGTGTCTTTCCCCCTCATCTAAAATATCCATCATTTTTTTCCTCCACAGAATGCTTTCAATGTTGTGATTGGTAAAAAGAGGCCATGTCAGACAACTGAAGACCCAGGTACAAAGAAAAGGAAAGTGGAAATAAGAGACGAAGAGAACTATCTCCATTATAAACCATCAGACTTTGATACTGAGAGCAGGTAAAAAAAATATATATAAAAAAGGGGGAAGGTTCCAATGGAAGAGAATTATCTCCATTATACACCATCAGACTTTGATACTGAGAGCAGGTAAAAAAAAAATATAAAAAAGGGGGGAGGTTACAATCAAATCAAGTTTATTTTGATAAATTTTAACATCATAGCAAACAATATATTTATTTATTTAAAAAATGGCATTATGAGTGCCCTAGCTTATACCATTTTCTGATAATACTTAAATGGCACATGACTGAGAAGTTCCGTATTTTTATTCAGATTGCAATTATGATATTTTTATTTCATTCATGGTTGTTAATTTCTGTGTCATTTTGGTATCTTGTGGAGAGTTGTCTTTGGCAATCATACCACATCTTCTTTTTTTTTTATATATCTATTGACTTTGAAACTTTTGCTTAAGTTTACATGTATTACTTTGTTATTAAATCAGTTCAAGGAGAACCATTAGGGGTTAAGTTTACATGTATTACTTTGTTATTACATTAGTTCAAGGAGAACCATTAGGTGTTAAGTTTACATGTGTTACTTTGTTATTAAATCAGTTCAAGGAGAACCATTAGGGGTTAAGTTTACATGTATTACTTTGTTATTACATCATTTCAAGGAGAACCATTAGGGGTTAAGTTAACATGTATTACTTTGTTATTACATCAGTTCAAGGAGAACCATTAGGTGTTAAGTTTACATGTGTTACTTTGTTATTACATCATTTCAAGGAGAACCATTAGGGGTTAAGTTTACATGTATTACTTTGTTATTACATTAGTTCAAGGAGAACCATTAGGGGTTAAGTTTACATGTATTACTTTGTTATTACATTAGTTCAAGGAGAACCATTAGGGGTTAAGTTTACATGTATTACTTTGTTATTACATTAGTTCAAGGAGAACCATTAGGGGTTAAGTTTACATGCTCAAGGAGAACCATTTGGGGTTAAGTTTACATGTATTACTTTGTTATTACATCATTTCAAGGAGAACCATTAGGGGTTAAGTTTACATGTATTACTTTGTTATTACATCAGTTCAAGGAGAACCATTAGGGGTTAAGTTTACATGTATTACTTTGTTATTACATCAGTTCAAGGAGAACCATTAGGGGTTAAGTTTACATGTATTACTTTGTTATTACATTAGTTCAAGGAGAACCATTAGGGGTTAAGTTTACATGTATTACTTTGTTATTACATCAGTTCAAGGAGAACCATTAGGGGTTAAGTTTACATGTATGACTTTGTTATTACATCAGTTCAAGGAGAACCATTAGGGGTTAAGTTTACATGTTTTGTTATTACATTAGTTCAAGGAGAACCATTAGGGGTTAAGTTTACATGTATTACTTTGTTATAACATCAGTTCAAGGAGAACCATTAGGGGTTAAGTTTACATGTATTACTTTGTTATAACATCAGTTCAAGGAGAACCATTAGGGGTTAAGTTTACATGTATTACTTTGTTATTACATCAGTTCAAGGAGAACCATTAGGGGTTAAGTTAACATGTATTACTTTGTTATTACATCAGTTCAAGGAGAACCATAAGGGGTTAAGTTTACATGTATTACTTTGTTATTACATCAGCTCAAGGAGAACCATTAGGGGTTAAGTTTACATGTATTACTTTGTAATTACATCAGTTCAAGGAGAACCATTAGGTGTTAAGTTTACATGTGTTACTTTGTTATTACATCAGTTCAAGGAGAACCATTAGGGGTTAAGTTTACATGTATTACTTTGTTATTACATCAGTTCAAGGAGAACCATTAGGGGTTAAATTTACATGTATTACTTTGTAATTACATCAGTTCAAGGAGAACCATTAGGGGTGTTGTGTAAAGATTGTGTTGTGTAAAGATTGTGTTTATTCAACGTCTAGCCATTGCTATATAAGTAGCATCATAATTACAGGTAGAAATCTTAACATGTCTAAATTTACACTAAATTCCAGACAAGGGGTATGCCAATATTTATTGGTATGTAGTTGTTCAAGTCTGTGATATTTAAATTTATGATATTTGTGAGTCTTGTTACCATAGAGATTATATAGCCCCTCCACTTCATCATGGTTCATTGACTTTAAAACTTTTACATAGTTTACAAATTTATGTGTGTGTTTTGGTTTGTTTAAAGGGAAAGACTTATGATAGGTCAATGGTATTTAGTTTGCAGTTGTATTAGCATTGACACATCTCATTTCCATGGAGACTTCAGTAATGTATTGTCAGTCATATTTCATTGACTTTAAAATAAAATTGAGAATGGAAATGGGGAATGTGTCAAAGAGACAACAACCCGACAAAATAAAAAAAACAACAGCAGAAGGTCACCAACAGGTCTTCAATGTAGCAAGAAATTCCTGCACCCAGAGGCGTCCTTCAGCTGGCCCCTAAACAAATATATACTAGTCCAGTGATGATGAACGCCATACTAATATCCAAATTGTACACAAGAAACTAAAATTAAAATAATACAAGACTAACAAAGGCCAGAGGCTCCTGACTTGGGACAGGCGCAAAAATGTGGTGGGGTTAAACATGTTTTGCATGCTTTGTACTGTTATTTTAATTTCAACATTTTTATTATCAAAATTTCAAAAAGGGCGAGACATCTCTCTTTATTTACAGTATATTTATGGAGCACTTGAATATGTGTTTTTATGTTGCTAGATTTATGCCATGATTTGATAAATCTCTTCCACAAAATGTTCTGTACTTCCTTTGTCATCTGTGAAGTCTTTTTGTCTCACCTTTTGAATCATAATACAACCTACCTTCCACAATTTTATCACCCTATTTATCTTGTACTATTATTACTTTTTAAGACCATTTATACTCTTTAGCATTTGTAACTTAAAGGGAAAATTCACGATTTTTCACTTATGGTTTAAATATGTTCATTATGACATAATATATATATTCACAAAGTTTTATTGCTATATGTGCAGTAATAAAGGAGAAATTCAATATTTAATGAAAAAATATTAACTACTTCCTGTAGGTCGTGACGTTTTCTCCTGGTTTTTGCATGCCGGGATTTAAAATACAATCATTAAAAGTCTTGGTTTTTAATCATATTTTAACGTAATCGTAAGCGCGCCGATGACTTACGCTTTATCTAAATAACCATCCGATAATAAGAAGATCAAACGCACAGACGTTCAATTGTACATATTCATGAGATAAATTTTCTTTGTTAAACTTATATATTCGAATTATTTTTGTAGACAACACAAAAAGTTATAAATTTATTTTTAATTAATATATTTTCGGACTGATAAGGTGAACAAAGTAAAGTACAATAATCTGTAAAGACAATATGTTGGTGTACTCTTATTGACCTTTTACTATCTCTGCTATGACTTGGTTGATACGATGTGTGTATTCACGGTTCTGTGGCAATACTCGTAGATGGCTTGTTGAAAGGTGAAAGGTAAATTGTTATTTGCACTTCGGTATTTAACCACTCCTCTCGGGCACATCTTGCCAGGTGTGACTGTCTATTCGGATCAGTGAATTATAAGAAAAGGGAGCATTCAATATACATATCTAAAATATTGGTGACAAATAAAAATTGATCGCCGTGGAATTATTTAATTATGTTTGGTGCTATTATTTATTTTAATTCAAATAAGTTAATTTACTAAGAAATACACAATTTTCGGTTAAAGACGGGAAACTTAAATCATATGTCCGATTGAAATGATTTACACCTTTTGTCCTTGATTGATGTCTAATAAAAAGGAGAACTTAGAAATTATGAATAGCTTTACCAAAGTATTTTTATTTGTCTTTATTAGGCAAATAAATGAATGAGAACACTTAGATTTAGACTTTTTAAAAGCCACGTATAAATTAATAACTGGAACTCACTGAAGATAACTCTACCGAAGCGGAATATAATATGAACGAATAAAGAATTTTTTTTTTTCTACTTGAGAAGTTTTTAAAAATTGACAGCAAATTTAAGGTCTTCTTGGAATGGAATCGAAAAATTACGAATAGATATTCTTTATCAAGTGTGAAAAACGTCAAGTTTTTAGAGTATTTTTCTTTAAACAAGAAAAAATAGTTTTAAAAAGAAAGTTTTTGTTTTTTTCTTGAACTCTTATATATATAGCAACTTTAGAATTAAAATTTATTCAATAAATATCAATGATGAACAAATAATTGTTCTGAAAACAAAATGTCAAAGTGACTTTGTACTTAAATGGCTTCATGGTGCCAAGAAATGTCCCCTTTGCATGATTAAAATTTGATAACTTTTCATTTAACAAAGCTTATGAACAATGTCCTACACTGAAAAATAAATAGATGTAATAAAAAGAAAATATTTCAAGATCTTTCTCTTATATATTCAAACAATTGTCAAAAAAAATAATTGTTACTTTTTGTCCTGTGACTTTATGTCCTTTACTATTGACAACGAGTAAATATTACATTTTCCCAGAGATATATAATACAATTATATGTCTCTGATTTTCCCAAATTTACCCTTGGAAAAAATACGTATATTTGTATATATCTTCAATTTTTTTTTAATTTTTTTTTTGTATCATTTTTTTTTTTATAAATAATATTCTTTACACCAGAAATTTTATTTATAAAACAAGCGTATGAGTTAAGTAATGACTAGTATATTATTTCACTTTCGGACACGCAAGACAGAGATGTATATTATACATGCACCTGATAGTTCAGTTATAAGTTATCGGCCGTGTACACTGATCAATACCTACAGAAGTGAAACGATGCATGAACTTGCAAGCCCGTCAGGAAATCGCTTGAATACCTGGACGTGTCACCTTACACCCCTCACAATACCTTTGGGGGTAATACCTTAAGCCATGCGGGTGATCAGTGGAGCGAAGATCCTAATTTATTTGAATAAAGTATATTACTTTAAAGAATTATGAACGAATTAGATTTTCGAAAACAATTTTCACGGAACACTTATTTATGATTTGAACTTTGACTTTTTAACCGATACCAATATTAACAGTTTAAAAATAACAGACTATATGGTTATTAAAAAAATAAGAACATTGTCCGTATCAAGTTAGTTAGTCGGATAAAACAACCGTACGATTGACAAGATATCGACACGTAATTAAGACTACATCGGTTACTGTAGTTTTGTTTCTTTGTGGTTTATAGACATATCGTGATTTTTATTTGGACAAGATAACAAAATGGCGGAAGGCCGAGAACTGATACTCAAACTTTAAAATCGATGGTGATCTCTTATCTAGCGGAATAAAACTATAATATTTATAAATTTGAGCATTTTTTTACAGAATGGACATAATATCAATTTTTGATTTTTTTGCGAAGTTTCCCTTTAAAACAATCAAGCGCAGGAGGTAACAACTTGGAGATCCCCGAGGGTATCACCAACCTAGTAGTCAACATTTCGGTGTTTAACATGAATATCAATGATGGGGTTATTTTTATAAATGTCATGTTAACAAATTGAAAAACTAAGGATTTTCTTATCCCAGGCATAGATTACCTTAGTCGTATTTGGCACAACTTTTTGGAATTTTGGATCCTCAATGCTCTTCAAATTATAATCCTGGTACCTTTAATAACTATTTACACTCACTCAAGTACAAATTTGGGTATTATCACTTATAAGGTTCTTCATTTATTTCCCTTAATAACTTAAATTGATATGCAAGCAGGGACATCATCTTTGTTCCATGGACACATTCCCCATTTATTTTAATGCCCCCGCTGTATCAGAGGGGGGCATTAAGTTTAATCCTTGTTTATCTGTACGTATGTACGTTCGTCCATCCATGCCCCTTTACAAATGAAAAAAATTGCTGATTTTTTTGTTTCTGTTCTATATCTTTACCTGAACCTAATGTTATTAAACTTATACACAATGCTTATAACCACAAAATACAGATCAAGTCTGAATTTTGGTGGTGTCACTGTAACCTTTCTAGAGTTATGCTCCTTTACAAATGAAAAATAGAAATCTAATATCTGTTATAGAAAAATCAATGAAGTAATTGTTAAAAGTAATTTTTAAAATTTGAGTTATCTTCCTTTGTCCATAATAGTAGTTGAATCAACTACAACCAATGCTTTATACAGTGCAATCTGTGAAAAAATTAAAACAATCTTACCCTTTCGGTGCTAATATTTTTCTTTTGGAATTCCCCATGCGATCCCATATATCACTGAATTAGTATATATTTGTTTAGGGGCCAGCTGAAGGACGCCTCGGGTGCGGGAATTTCTCGCTACATTGAAGACCTGTTGGTGACCTTCTGCTGTTGTGTTTTTTTATTTTGGTCGGGTTGTTGTCTCTTTGACACATTCCCCATTTCCATTCTCAATTTTATGATAGAGTTTTATGTTGTGTTTTTCCAGTCATTGGATATACATAAAAAAAAAAAAGAAGATGGAATGTTTAAAATTTTGATTCTACCTCAGGCATAGATTACCTAAGCTGTATTTGACAAAACTTTTAGAAAACATTTTCGTACTTTATTTGGCCTTTCAAACTTTTTTGGATTCAAGCGTCACTGATGAGTCTGGCCATATGTATATACTCTTTAATGATTTTCACTTTTATAGTCATAAAAAATGGAGAAACACATGTTGCTCATGAACTCCAGAATGTTTTGAAATATTTACTTTGTAAAACTGTGGATTCGTTTATTTCCGTTGGTGCCAATTTTCTTGGATTTGGGGAATATATTATTGCATTTTTGTGGATATTTGATTTTGTAGTATTTGATACAATCCATATAGAAGTTTGTTGTGAATTTGTATTTCATTGAATATCATGAATATATTAATTAATGGTTCAATCATACTCATGAAATCAAAAAAATGAAATTTTGTATCCACAGTAATCTATTTTTTCGAAAACATTGACATTATTTTTATGGCCCCGCAACAATGTTGTCAGTGCTATATAGTTTTACCCTTGTCCGAAATTCCATCTTTCTGTCATTCCGTAACAAATCATTATATGGAGTGTAATTTCTAAACGCCTTCAGATATTGGGCCGATTTTTGGGTTGTGAGTTAACTATGATGTGTTACAGATCAATTTTAAGTTTTGTTCCGCTCCACTAATTTTGGCCGAAATTACGGGCTTTGGACTTTGAGAAATTGTTGAAAATCACAGTTATACAGATTTTTTCTCTATTCCCCTCCAGATTTTGAGTTGATGTGAGACCATCATCATGTTTGTGTCCACATGTGTTTATATTGAAATTGCAGATTTTCCAACTTTTTGGGTCAATACCATTCGTGTCGCTTTGACACATCTAGTTTTTAATTGCTGGAGATGGGGGATGTTTCTTCATGTATCAACTTTTTATTAATTCGCTGTGGGGCCTCTTTGGACAAGTGGTCTATGTAGTTCAACTACTGTAATCTTTAGCCAGTCAACACTGTGGTTGTTAATTGCACCCCCTTGTTAGAGTGCAGTTGCACTTGACTCCAATCTTAATTGACTAGGATTATCAGTTTTTCCTATCAAAGGTCAGTGGTTTTCCCCTGGCACACTGGCTTGCTCTACCAATAAAAACTGGCCACCAATTAATAGCCAAAAAGTGGCGCTTAAAAGTGGCGATAAAACATTAACAATCAATCAATTAGTTTATGTGCTGAACAACACAGCATATTGAGTTTTTATTCTCAACAAAACTTATACTTGATCTTGACAAAACTAAAACCAAAAGTACAGTGGATTTGTCATAGCTTTTCTCAAAGTCACAGTGATGCCTTCAACACAGAACAAAAACTTTTAATTGCACATTAATGACAGCCACTTGCATCAGTGTTAGTCTCTTATGACATTTGTTTTTCCCCTCATCATTTTCTCATGGTAAAGCCCGTTAGGTCTGTGGTTTTATCCATCCATTAGTCTGTAAAAAGCTGGCAGGTTCAATTTTGGAGAATAAAACCGTGGACTATAAAAGTCTTTAAACGGTAGTTAAAGTTGAGTTCAAGGACTTTACAATAAAGTTGTAGTCCCATCAACTGGTAACTTATTTGCTTGTTGGCATGTTTCCAATGGATACACATTCTTACTATAAAAATGATGAGCCAAAAGAATTAAAGAGAAATTTGCATATTCATTACTTCGTTTTTTAATTGTTTTTCACTTTTAGCACCAACACAAAAATCATTGTCCAAGTCATTATTCATAAAATTATTGTCCAAGTCATTATTCACAAAATCATTGTCCAAGTCATTATTCACAAAATCTGTCCTTAGAACTAATACTAGTAGTGAGCATTTAAACATGATAACATTATGAATCAGTGTATGACATTATGAATCAGTTTATAACATTATGAATCACATGGTAAGATTTATGAATCACATGGTAAGATTATGAATCACATGATAACACTATGAGTCACATGACAACATTAAGAATCACATGATATCATAGAATGGATTATATCCCAGAATGGCTGAGAATGCACCATGAACACCAATAAGATTATGCAGCATATATCCCATTATCCACCATCTACATTGAGATACATTTAAAACAGCTGTTTATCCAGGTATAGAAAAATTGAACACACTACCATCCAAATATCAACAAAATCCAAGAAACATATCTCCCGAAACACCTATCAAGTTCTAATTATTCCCATGGAAACAAACTCATTGTTATTGGTTTCTTTCTTGCTCCATGTCTGTTGCCATTCTTTTATCCACGATACTTTGACCCCATATTTCCTTCCTGTTCTCTCCATATTACCCATCTCTGCTTCAGCCACAATCATTTTCTGGAAGGCGGCTGTATACACCATGTTGTAATCAATCGCAATGGTAGCCATTTTGAAGGTCAAGGTCTTTCAGTTGTCTAGGTTACAATTTTCTAAAGCACACCTTAAGATTATATTTGTTTGGTAGATGTTCTGAAGATAAATGCTTCACAAGCTGGACTAGATTTAATCTCTAGTATTCTTCTTTATATTTGATTTAATACCACTAATGGAGAACTTTGAATCTTTGTTTTAATAGTCCAGTAGCTCTTTTCTTCTACTTTTAGTAATTTTGTGTTACAGGTCTGAAAAAAAGAAACAGAAATATTTAAACACAGTTTTCAAAGTCATAAGTAATGTGTACTTAATGTGCAAAAGGGAGGGGGTCTGGGGGTTGGAAACCCCCTTTTTTTGGCCGATCAATGCATTTGAATGGGGACATGTTGTTGGCAAACTTACCCCCACCCCCTTTTTCAAATGGCTGGATCTGCCCCTGATGTGTTTTATTGGAATAGAAATAGTTGCTGTAAGTAAAATCAGGTGTTTAAAATAGGATAAAGCAGGTGCTCTAAATTAGGGTACAGTAAAAACAAGTGCTATAAATTAGGGTCAAAAACGGGTGCTTAATTGGGATAAAACAGGTGCTCTAAATTAGTGTTAATAAAGGCAACAGTAGAATACCCCTGTTTGAAAGTCGATAGAGAGAAAAGAAATCTGGGGTTACAAACTAAAACTGAGGGAAACACATCAAATGTAAGAGTAAAACAGCTACAAAAATCCAAACAACAATGCAACACACACAGAAACAAACCATAAGATAACAACTGCCATTTTCCTGTCTTGGTGCAGGACGTTTTAAGACAAAATGCAGGGTTGAACCTGGTTTTGTGGCTAGCCAAAACCTCTCACTTTTATGTCAATATTAAATATATCACAAAAATAACAACATTACATGACAGGAATACAATCCAAATAAATGGAAGAACATTCAGGACAAAGGAATACAAAAATTAACAATAAAGAGAACAAAACAATTGTCTAAATTACGATAAAAACAGGTGCTCTATAAAATAAAATTAGGATAAAAGCAGGGGCTCTATAAAATAAAATTAGGATAAAAACAGGGGGCTCAATAAAATAAAATTAGAATAAAAACAGGCACTCTAAATAAAATTAGGGAAAAAACAGGTGCTCTAAACTAGGGTAAAAACAGATGCTCTTAAACTTCAACTTTACAAACCTCTATTGTTTATACCTCATACAAATTATTGTTAGTCTGTTGTGGATATTTCAAGTTTACACTATATATGTATCAAAGTGGGGGTTAAATTACTTCATTTTGGGGAATTCCTGTCAATCAAAACAAATTTGTTTAAAAAAAAAAAGAATAAACGGAAATAAGATAAACAAATAAATATGATAAAAATAAAATTCACATGAACTTAAATAACAGGAAATTGTTGACTAGTACATTGTGAACACAAATATAAATATATGTAGGTGTGTCTGATTATCTCTGGGAAGATCATTGAAACTTATGTGTAAAAACAAACAGGAATAAAGAGAAATTGACCTATCAACCTTCAATTTCCTTCAAATTGAAAATAATTGTTCATGGGATTGTCCCAGGTCAGGAACGGTCAAAATTTGTCTTAGAATTAACTTTTGATTTTTATGCCTCAACTACCCACCTACAATAGTAGAGGGGCATTATGTTTTCTGGTCTGTGCATCCGTCTGTTCGTTTGTCTGTTCATTTGTTCACCTGTTCTTTCGTCTGTCGGTCTGTCTCGCTTCAGGATAAAGTTTTTGGTCAAGGTAGTTTTTGATGAAGCTGAAGTCCATTCAACTTGAAACTAAGTACACATGTTGCTTATGATATGATCTTTCTAATTTTATAGCCAAATTAGACTTTTGACTCAAATTTTACGGTCCATTGAACATGGAAAATGTTAGTGCAAGTGGGGCATCCGTGTAATTTGGACACATTCTTGTTAAAAGTCAATTAAATTTATTTTTGACTTTTAATGACTTTTAGTGTTTTATCATGTTAAGAGCATGACATATTGTATAGACACCATCAACCTATCAATGGACGTCAGTCTGTCTAATATTTTGATGCTGTTTCCTTGATGTATACCCCACATTAAAAGTTCTATAGGGTGAAGGTTGTTTGAACCTGTCCTGAGTCATGAACCTGTTGTCCTTTGTTGATGCAGTTCATAAGTATTGCTCATTTCTCAGTTTTTTCTATAGATTAATCCATTAGTGTTTCTAATTGATTGTTTTACAATAAAAAAAAGTGAAAAGAAATTTAACCAAACAGATAATAAGTCATGACAAGATTCCCAGCCCCCCCCCCCCCTTTTTGTGGGAAAATTTGGTTTAATATATAGGGAATCACTGGAGCATGACTGATCCCCCTTTTTTTTTAGACAGTCACACTGAATTATGATCATTTATTATTTACTTAATGTACTTAACACAAACATATGATAATAATGAAAATAATGTTTAATATTTTCCCTATTTAATTATTTATCGACAAAACACAGAAAAAAGTATTCAAAAAATTTGACAGTAATAAAATAATAATAAAAAATATAGGTTACCTTGTTTGAAACAAGTTTATATCTATATATGTGTGAATCTCTACCCATATATATACATGATATATAGACTTGGCTTATCTTTTCACCTTTTGTAACCTTTAATGTGAATAAATCTTTACAAACTGATTATCTCTCGGTTAGGAAGTATTTTATCTGATTATTTAGAGGGCAATGTAATTTGTGAAGTAGATTTGACACAGATATTGATTGTTCTGACCTAATTGCTGGGAGTCCCTTAATTTATTATGAGTGGGTGTAATTAGGTTATTTGTTAATTTATGAAATTGATTAATAATATTTGATTGTCATGTAATTGGAGTAATTCTATATTTTGGCAGCTGTTTATTTTGTAATTATTAATCTTGATACTGGTTGGGTTTTTTTTTTAGTAAAAATGTCTACACTTTTTGTTTTCCTCAAGCTGTAGAAGGATTGTTAAGGAAAAAAGCTATGAGTTGTCTTGAAAATATGAAATGTCTTTCGGATTTGATTTGTAGAGAACAAATGAATTATTCTGGCTTGTTGTTTCTAAAAAGGGTTGAAAGTATTTGTTTTCAAATTTATATGATATATATGGAAATAAACTCATCATAGATACCAGGACTAAATTTTGTACATACGCCAGACGCGCGTTTCGTCTACAAAAGACTTGAATCCAAAAAAGTTAAAAGTACAAAGTAGATACTGTAAATTAAAAAATTATTGAGACTTTTTTTATTAATACATTAAATGTAAAAGTTTTAAGTTCCCAATAACAACTTAAATTCATAATTTAGTAGTTTTTTCCTTAAAAAAAAATCATTTTGCTATTCCATTAAATTATTTTTGTCAATAGTCAAGAATTCACAATAATAAATGCACACATTAATTTCTGAAATATGTCATACCTTGTAAATGTTTTTATTTAAATGTTTAAAAGTTTAACATTATTAAATCCAACTTAATGTGTGAGTAGTAATACTATCAGATATATCTTATGTAAACACTATAGTGGGTTTGAAGTAGGATTACACCACAACGTCTTTGGTTGTAAAGATTATGAAATTAAAAGGCATTAGTCTTGCAAAATGTTTAACTTCCTTCTTAAAAAACATTACTATAAAACAGTCCTTTTGTTCCTTAGAATTGTAATTATTGTATAGAGTGTAGGCTTTTAATCATAGATAAGTTTATTTAATCATACATGTATTTAAAGTATTTTAATAACATATATGCAGACTTTAAATCTCACATGCATAATTAAAATCAATTTACCATGAACAAATTGCAGTATTTTTGTGTCTATTCTCTAACTTTATAGTTTGCTTATAATAATAATAATAATAATAATAATAATAATAATAATAATAATAATAATAATAATAATAATAATAATAATAATAATAATAATAATAATAATAATAATAATAAATTGTTTATTTAAAGAGTATTACCACAAAATACATATCATGTGTAAATTTTAGTGGTGTCACTTTAACCGTTCTAGAGTTATGCCCCCTTCCACAAGGGAAAATTGCTGAATTGTTTTCATTTCCGTTCTAGAGTTATGCCCTTTACCACAAAACACAGATCAAGTTCTAGTTTTGGTGCTGTTGGTTTCACTTTTATAGTTCCTTAGTTATGCTACTGTATTATGTTAATGTTTATACAAGATGGGACATTATCTTTATCCCATTGACACATTTTCCATTTATTTTTCTGTTGTTAAATATTTAAATATTATGACAGTCAATGTTACATTTATACACTGACCACAGAAGTCACAGGACTTTAAAAGAACCCTGAAGACTTTTAATGGCCCACCTACGATAGTGGAGGGGCATTATGTTTTCTGGTCTGTGCCTCCGTTCGTTCGTCCGTCTGTGCATCCGTTCGCTTCAGGTTAAAGTTTTTGGTCAAGGTAGTTTTTGAAGAAGTTGAAGTCCAATCAACTTGAAACTTAGTACACATGTTACCCATGATATGATCTTTCTAATTTTAATGCCAAATTATAGTTTTGACCCCAATTTCATTGTCCACTGAACATAGAAAATGATAGTGCAAAGTTCAGGTTAAAGTTTTTGGTCAAGGTAGTTTTTGATAAATTTAAAGTTACATCAACTTGAAACTTAGTACACATGTTCCCTATAATATGATCTTTGTAATTATAATTAAAAATTATAAGTTTGACCCCAATTTCACGGTCCACTGAACATAGAAAATGATAGTGCGAGTGGGGCATCCGTGTACTATGGACACATTCTTGTTTATGCTATATCTTGCAGATGCAATGGGAACTGGACATTAAAAAAATCCAAAAGTCCATTAGTACTATATTGTTTTTACAAAAAAAAAGTATAAGTGGCCTTGGCTGTTTTTTGCTCTTTGGTCAGCTGGTGATGTCTCTTTGCCGTATTCCCCATTTCCATTCTCACCTTTATGAATTTAAGTTCACTGTCATTTTTTGGTCCAGTGAAATTTTCTGATCTGATTTACAGTAATGTCATTTGAATTTGACACATAAGTGAATTATAACCATTTACACTTGTGCTGCAAGTAAAAAAAAATGTTAAAAAAAAAACATGGCTTCCCTTAAGAATGATAATATTGGGTTACTCAACAGCACATAATTCTGTTTTATATAGGAAAATACAACAACTTTCATAAGTCTCAAAAATTAAGGAAGTTTCCAGAAAATTTATTGGCAATTCATGTAAAAGAGATTTCTTAGAATTTTCAGGTATTTTTTTTATTCTTGTAAAAAATTTCTAATTTTTTTTACTAAGGTCATTTTTAAAAGGCAATTTATGAAAAAAAATATTAACCTAAATTTCAAGTTATTAATTTCATTTATTCTTGTAACACTTGTGATTATTATTATTCCTTTGGTCATTTTCATCAAATTGTGAAAACAAGATTTCCTCTGAAGTTCCTAGTTAAATTTTATTAATACTAATAAATCTTATGAGTATTTTATTTCTTTTGTTCAGTTTTATCCATCATCCGGTGTTTTATTTACCTTTAGTTAAAACTAACTTCTATCCACGTCTAGATAATATCCAATACTAACTATTAATGTAAATAAATAATGACCACAAATAAACCTGCTGACAAATTATTGTCTCCATGGTTACCACAGTAACGATATGTCACATTATAGTACCACCTGTCCGTCTTTTCAATTATTGCTAGGTTACCATTAGCACAAGAACTACTTTTATACTATATGTTATAAAGTGTCAATTAGAATAGCACCACTGCATCATGAGGTGATATGGCCTAATACGGTCGTTAACACCAAAAAGTCTTTTAGTAATTCCTTAAGGTTTATAGACTATAGATATATGGGAGGATAACAATATATATATAAGATAAGATAAGATTTATTTTATTAAAGTGTCACCATCCATTGCAATATCAATATATATATATCTATACTATTAAACGAGAAGACCTCATTTTGGGTGTCGCTTCTCTTCTTTCCACAATTAATTGATCAACACGCCTCTGTGTCCTATAGATACAGTGCATAGTGCCATTTGTCATCCATTCATATGATTATTCAGATTGAGTTATTTTTGGAGAAAAACGAGAAAAAAGACATCCGGATATTGTCTCGTCATTGGACGAAATTTTAAGTCAAATTAGACTTCCGGTTTGCGTTTTTCTGTATACTTTGAACATACATATACAAAGAATAAAGAGTATTTTCAGAATTATATCTGCTATCATTTTCAATTAAGTTTACTATCCACAGCAGTCACAGAGTTTATTAAATAGAGAGGGTCTGTATACTTTATCAATGACCACTATGGATCGATTAGTAAACTGAGAATTGAAAGTAAATACGCTATATTTATATAGTAATGAATGTTCATAATATACAGATAAGCGCTAAAAATATTCATGTGAACTTATAATACCTTTTCTGAAATTCTCCAGTCATTAAATCTTTTACAAAATTCATTGATTACAAAAAAAAAAAGATGTGGTATGATTGCCATGTTGAGACAACTCTCCACAAGAGACCAATATGACACAGATATTAACAATTATAGGTTACCGTACGACCTTCAACAACGAGCAAAGCCCATACCGCATACTCAGCTTTAAAAGGCCC
Source organism: Mytilus trossulus (assembly GCF_036588685.1). Classification (NCBI taxonomy): domain Eukaryota; kingdom Metazoa; phylum Mollusca; class Bivalvia; order Mytilida; family Mytilidae; genus Mytilus; species Mytilus trossulus. The sequence goes on from NC_086383.1 coordinate 68,216,630, forward strand.
CGAACTGACAATGTAAAACAATTCAAACCAGAAAACTAGCGGCCTTATTTATGTACAAAAAAATGAACGAAAAACAAATATGTAACACATAAACAAACAACAACCACTGAATTACCGGCTCCTTACTTGAATGTTCATAACATACTAAATGTATGTTCATATTGAAATTGATAGAAAACCAAAAAATGGGAATATTGGAAATAAAGGAGGAGGGATAAAAAAAAAAAAGCATTTTCCTGTCCCCAATAACCTATGACTTGTGATACTTTTGCTGAAATTCTCCAGTCATTCAATATTTTACAAAATTCTTCCAACAACACTTTACATACTTTAAACTACGCCCTGAATGCCCGCGATTTCGCGGGTGTGTTCTAGTACACATAAAGTCTTAAGAACCTAACCTAACCTATTCAATAGTCACATTTCAGTAAAAGGATGCCAGCCGAAAAGGACTTATGAGACACTATCATTAAAACAGACATCTATTACATTAATAAAAGGACAGCTTTGTTACATTTAAAAAGTATTTCATAAATAAATGAAAAAAAACAACAAAAAAAACATATATAATTTCTAAATGACATGTTTTCGTCAATAAAATATATATAATTTTTTTGCATTAACAAAATATTTATAGTGCTGCTATTTATAGATATATGATGGAAATGTTCTTGCTTCATAGAAAGGTTTTACAAAGTTATTGTATTTTGTAAAGATTGTTAATATAAAAGCAATTATTATGTGACTAGAGAGAAAAAATAATAGAATTTTGAAAAAAAATAAAATAGTTAACTCTTGAAATTGGTTTATTCAGAAACAACGGGGGAAAAATAGTCATGATAGTAGAAAGATAGAAAATAAAAAAAAGGTGTAAAAGTTCGCCAAGCCCCATCCTTCTTCCTTAACAAAATATATGAGGTACTGCACATTCTTTAAGAAGAAAAACATTATCTGAGTAATCTCCCCTTATAAGGCATGTTTTTCAAATGTTTGACTTTGTAATGAATGGAAAAATTTCTTTCAAATTTGTTTAGTAAAAACATGATAACTATAAAGTAAAACATATGAATTTTTTCATAGAAATGGAAAGTCATAAACAAATTACTCACGTTTCTCCATCACTGCCTTAAATGTGAATTTATAGATTATCGTTGATCATCTCAACGAGATTGAATTTCTCGCCTGAGCCGGGATGGGACGGTTGAGATGACCAGTGATAATCTGTTTATCGCTATTTTACCTATGACGACGTTGTCAATTTCATTAGCAACGCCATGTGTCTCCTTAGTTTCTAGCGATAATTTTCCATCTCAAGCGAGTCGCATGATGTAAAAAATTGATACATGTATTTTTAAAATATTGCACTGTAATTAAGAGGTACCTGGTCTTTAGTCAATTTCTTCTTTAGGGAAATGCATGTCGGTTTCAATATGGCATGGTTTATGACCTTGGTCTGACCTCATTCTCATGGTTCATTAGTCAGTGTGTGTTTTCCCAGTAGATACTGTAAGAAATAGATCAACCATATTTAATGTATATAATGGTTGTTTGTCTGACAGTGTCCATATGACCTTTGCTTTATGGTCATGGATCATTGGTCAAAATTAAGTTTTCTAGTTGAGGTCCATTTCTATAATACAATAAGTATTATAGGACCAGCTATATTTGGTGATATCTTTGTTAGCCAAGGTTTAAGATAAAAAAAAAAATGCTGCTGTTCACCCTTGGCTAGGAAGATGATTTGGTGTGTAGATTTATTGTAAGGTATACATGTCTATCTGCCATTTTCTAGGTTGACCTTCATCAGGAACACACTCATACTAAAAAATGTTAAAGCTTGAATAAATTAGGATCTATATGACCAGAAGAGATAGAAAATAGCCGAATGCAGTTTGGTCTTTGTAAGCAGCATTGTTGCCATGGATACTGTATGTTATTGTTTTTTTACCTTTACAGACTGGGCGTTGGTACATCGTTTGAGCAGCAGGCCGCTGGTGTGTCTATGGACATAACTGGGGATGAAGATAATACATTACAGCAAACAAAATCAGCCTCCAGATGGTAAATATGGTACACAATTCAAGGTTTAAGAATATTATGCATTCTGGTAAAATTTTCAAAAGTGTACATCAAAATGTCCCGATTTGGATAATACAAAAATAATACTAAACAATGGCAATTCAACCAATGACTATTTTGGTGTACGAACAATGAAATTACCCATAGCCCTTTAGATTCTGTAATGGTCAATTGTAACTTGTTTTTATAAACATTTTTGTTTTTCATTAGAGAATGTATAGAGCATCAGTATTATGCAAACATAAATAGATATGTCTTTGTTCTTGGCTTTTAGAATTTAAAGACCACTTTTATTCACAATAATTTGTAAAGTGGTCTCTGAAATATATACCATCTGCTATAATTATAAACGGAACACTTTTTTTCTTGTAATCCCTTTACATATTAGTTTGACCAAATTGAACATTGTTTTGTTTAAAAGATGATTTATGAAGGGTATTTATAATAGAAAATGTATTTTTCAGGGATAGAAAGAAGAAGAAGTTTGTAAAGGATGGAGGACTGGATCCAAAGAAGAAGAAAATCAGAACAGAAAGTGGAGCTCTGATCTCAGCATCATTCAAGTCTACTGCATATCCTTTTTATATCATTAGTCAAAACTCTGATCTCAGCATCATTGAAGTCTACTGCATATCCTTATTATATCATTAGTCAAAACTCTGATCTCAGCATCATTCAAGTCTACTGCATATCCTATTATATCATTAGTCAAAACTCTGATCTCAGCCTCATTCAAGTCTACTGCATATCCTTATTATATCATTGGTAAAAACTCTGATCTCAGCATCATTCAAGTCTACTGCATATCCTTATTATATCATTAGTCAAAACTCTGATCTCAGCATCATTCAAGTCTACTGCATATCCTATTATATCATTAGTCAAAACTCTGATCTCAGCATCATTCAAGTCTACTGCATATCCTATTATATCATTAGTCAAAACTCTGATCTCAGCCTCATTCAAGTCTACTGCATATCCTTATTATATCATTAGTCAAAAAATATATGTTGTCCTTATAGATTATCGTTGATCATCCCAACGAGATAGATTTTCTCACTTTAGCTGGTACCGTGAAAGTGAGAAAAGCAATCAAGATTGAGATGACTAATGATAATCTGTATATCACTATTTTAACTATGACGACGTTGTTAATTTCATTGACAACAGGCACATGTCTCCTTAGTTCCTAGTGATAATATTTTATATCACTCTAATATGGTGAAAAGGAAATTATCAGTCAGTAAGATCAAAGGAAAATTTCGTAAACTAGCGATAATGGCTTTTATTTCCAGGCCCAAAAATTATACTCCTACAATCATTGTTCCTGGGCTCCCAGATTACAGGAAATACTTGGTGTCACAAAAAATGTGGACCCAAGATTTTAAAAAAGGGGGGATGACTAGGCAAAGTTAGTAGTGGAACATAAAAAAGTCTATGCATTTCTAAAATACTCATCACAATGAAATGACAATAGTTATTTCTGTTCTTTCTTTTTTACTTGAAAGAAATCCTAAATACCATTAAATTTAATTGGCATTTCAGAATCAGACATGTCTGGCAAATGGGACAACATCCCTAATGCGCCTCGAAATAAGGAGCTCAAAAGTCACGTGTAAAGAAAAAATCTCTGTGTAGTGATATTGGACATGTTTCTATTTTTTACAAATGACTGAACTTAACCATTTGTGGTGATTAGGAAAGTAGAGGAACATAGAAGAAATGTGTAAAAATTATGGAGCTATTAAATGTGTTCAAAGTATTAAATTTTCAAAGAACTTGTTGTGTTAAAAAGGGGATAATTTACCACAAGGAGCCGCATCACAAATTGTTGTTTGGATGGAGAGTTGTCTCATTGGCACTCACACCACATCTTCCTATATCTATTGAACATGTTCAAATTCAAAATTAAAGATGGATTTTGGGCTGATTTCTTGGATTCATATAACAACTTAATCTTCCAAATGTTAGACTTTTGATAGATATGTTATTTCAAGCATTAAGAGGATAACAGATATATATTGATTTTCACTTGCATAAGGTCCATTTCTTTCAGACGGAGCCTATATGTTTAATAGTTAATCTTCTGACAGAAGAGTTACCAGGCATTGGTTCACCTGTGTTTAATTTTTTAATGTGTTTAATAGTTAGACCTTTGACCTTAACTTTGTTTACTTATGAAGAATGGAAAAACAAAACAAAAGTAGACGATCAAGACAACCAGAATGACGATGACAATGATAGCGATCACGAGAGGAAACCACAGCAACAGTCTGAAAGATTTACCGTCTTAGGAACTAAAAGACGAAGATGTATGTATTGTTATATAGAGAGGAGATGGAAATTTTGTTTTAGAAATAAGTTTTGAGAAAAGATAACTTTATCATAATGTACTTGAATTCACTTAAATCTGGATGGGGTTTACAGTATAGAGAATATTGGGCAAATACAGAATAAATGGCATATCAAGTAAGAATAGAGAAAATAGACCAAAGGAGTAGGTCCGGTAAGACCCCTTTTTGGCCCCAAAATATTTTTATAAAATTGTTAAAATGTAAACTTTTAGTTATTTATTGGGCAGATAAATGCTTCTGCTACATAAATATGGGCTGTTTTTGACAATACAATGCACAAATATCGGGTTGTAGCACCATATAGTCATGCTAAATTACTGAAATCTTCAAAATTCTATCATTTTAGTTAAATTTTAGACGGTTTCCGTGTAAACCGAAAGTGGCCCCATTCGTGTTCATCCTTAATATTGAAATGTAAGTTGTATTTTATGATAATACATAACATATGTAAAGGTTGTGGATGAACAGGGATGCGGCCACTTTCATTTTTGACAAAAACCATATGAAAAGTGACGTTTTTTGGCATATTTGAGAGATTTTTCATATTTGAGCTTGAATCGGATCATTTTTAATGACTAAATTAGTTAAAATCTTTCACACAAACTAATTGATTCAAGTGATATAGACACTTAAGTGTTTAAAAAGTGGTCAAAATCCTTCATCAGATGAAACTAAAATTTGAGGCCAAAATGAGTCCTTACCGGACCTACTCCTTTATAAAGAATAATAAATGAGGATCTAACAGTGGCTGATTCATCTGAAGTGATCACAATCATGTCAACTCTTGAGGTGAGTGTACGTTCAAAACAAACATGTGACAAGAAGTTGGTGACAATGATTGCCAGTTTTCCTGCTGAAGATGGGTGGATCTCTCTAAGTACTGGTATTTCCTCCACCAATTAGATAAAGCTAAGGTTATTGGAAATGGAATATAACAGCAATGACCAAGGATCAAACAATTTCCTCCACCAATAAGATAAAGCTAAGGTTATTGGAAATGGAATATAACAGCAATGACCAAGGATCAAACAATTTCCTCCACCAATAAGATAAAGCTAAGGTTATTGGAAATGGAATATAACAGCAATGACCAAGGATCAAACAATTTCCTCCACCAATAAGATAAAGCTAATAGTTAGTTTATTTCAAACCAAAAGCAATACAGCTTATAGGTATATCATAAATATGTACACATATATCATAACAGAACATTTTTAAATACAATCGGAGGCAAGACTACATAGTATAATTCGTTCAGAAGAATGTCATGAAAATTTTATATCTGTGGCGTATTTCAGATATTTTCCTAAATTAGATAACTCCGATACATTCTTTGTTGACAATAATTGAACTAATTTAAAAACAGATGCATTTGTATAATAATACCTTTTTATATACATTTTTCTAATAATGTCATATTTTGGACATTTTAAAATAAAATGAAACTCATCCTCGATGTCACCCTGGTTACATAAGATACATAATCTTTTATTTCTTGCTTTTTTTATTCAATATTTAATTTGTGTGAACACATTCTATACTTAGTTAAAAATCTAATACATTGTGGACTTAAATTTTTTGTCAAGTAAAACTGCAATTGAACATTATCCACAAGGTGTTTATAGATAGCACATTTTGATGATGAATCGAAAAACATATTTCTTTCTTGAATAAAATGGTCAATAAGCCTTTGTTTGAATAAAATAATGAATGCTTCCTCGCATACAACATTATGTGCATACCACACATGTCCAAAACCTAGGTTAAGTAACATACATTTAACATTATTAACCCATGATGACTTATTGCCTGATTCACACTCGTCATACATATCATTATATATAGCACTAACAATACAATTTCTCGTCCGTAATAGACGAACCCAATATTTTAATATTTTCACTTTCCGAGATATCAATAAAGGAAATCTTCCCAACTCAGAATAAACCATTGCGGTAGCAGTGGATTTTTTTACAGTCAAAATGCTTTTACAAAATTCTATATGAAGTTTTTCTATATCAGATGCATTATGAAAACCCCATATTTCACTTCCATATAATAAAACAGGTGATATATAGACATCAAATAAATACAATTTTGTTTGTACATTTAAACACATATGTTTTATTTTACCATACAACATTGATAAACATTTTCTGCCTTTGGCAGCAATATTTAACTGAGTTTGTCTAAACTTGGCATTGTAATATAACATAACACCCAGATACAAATAATGATCAGCAACCATGCGCGTAGCTACGTTTACGTCGAAACGCCCGGGCGTACACTTGAATTTTGAAAATAAAACAAATAATCGACATAGAATAAGAAAAACTAGTCAAAAGCACATCAGCCTTGTGCTTCTTTTTTCAATGAATTGTATTAATTTTGAATAAAAAGGGACTAAATTTACTCAAGTAGATTATTTAATATATTTGTTCGAATATTTTGTAAAAGTCTGAATCTACTATGAATTCTACGTACTTTTCTTATATTTAAAGCAATTCACTATCTGCTCAGATTCGATATGCGTCAATATTTAGAGTCCGAAGGTGGATAAAGTCTTTTGAATGACTCTCCGTGAAATTTTACGAAAGTTGGACAGAAACTGTTTATGATCAAAAGAGTATTCAGAGCAATACAATAATGCAATTATATCTTTAACTTTCCCACATTTTAAGGACAAATGTAGTTATTTCTGCAATTAAAAAGTGGTCATAAACTACTTGTTCAACCTTCATCGAACTTTATGAAAATGCCGAAGAAGCTTTTTCTATGACTAATGTCTAAAGCTAAAATTTTGAAAGCATTTGTTTTCGTTCATTTTCTGTTCTTTTCTGATAGACAGATAGCCGGACTCTTCTTTATGCAATTAATTGTTTTATATGTTCAATTTATAAACCTTCATATATTGTCGTGAAATATTACAGATCAAGAAAAAAAATATCAAAAGAAAATTTTAGATTTTTTTTAAAATCCCTTTAATGGAACGATGAATTGATTCACTTTTTGAGGCCGAAAGAAATCCTAGGTGTTCAAGATTTTTTTTTTATATTTTTACCTCTTAGATTATTTTTTTTGTGTTCATTAAAAGGTGCTATATTAAAAGTAATATTGGTTTGGACGTTTTCTCTCAAACTAATGACCATTAAGCTACCTTCCAGGTTAACACGATGAATATAAAGTTAACATATTACAAAATTTAACCAAAACAAATAAATCATTTAGATTCAAAAGTATGTTGCTATCAATGATTTTTTACTGACAGGAAACATTACGGTATCTCATACTCGATAGCTTTCGCGGGCTTCGTCCTTTCCGAACCCACTACCAGTAGGTGCTTTATATTTGAGCGGTTGGCACCCCTCGTGTCCCTCGCCAAGGTTCGGGCGTACACGTAAAAATGACCCAGCTACGCCACTGGCAACTTCAATAATTTCACCATTATAAAACCATTTTTCATCGGTTCTTAATTTACCCCCGTTTCTGAAAACAACCACCTTAGTTTTGCTTGTGTTTACAATAAGTTTCCACTTTTTACAATAATTATGTAATGAATTCAACATATTTTGCAACCCATCAATAATTTCAGAAAATATAACAGTGTCATCTGCATACATCAATAAAAACAATGAAAGTTCTTTCATGTCTACTGGTAAACATAAGCTATTGATAAACTCATTTTCAAAATCATTTAAAAACATTGAGAATAGTATAGGTGATAATGGTTCCCCTTGAAATACTCCTTTTTCTACAGAAAACATGTCAGAAAATTCACCTTTAAATTTTACACAGCTCATAGAATTGATATATAAAGATTTAATAATTGAAAAAAGCTTACCACTAATACCACATTTGGCAAAGCTAAGGTTATTGGAAATGGAATATAACAGCAATGACTAAGGATCAAACCATTTCCTCCACCAATAAGATAAAGCTAAGGTTATTGGAAATGGAATATAACAGCAATGACTAAGGATCAAACCATTTCCTCCACCAATAAGATAAAGCTAAGGTTATTGGAAATGGAATATAACAGCAATGACTAAGGATCAAACCATTTCCTCCACCAATAAGATAAAGCTAAGGTTATTGGAAATGGAATATAACAGCAATGACCAAGGATCAAACCATTTCATCCACCAACAAGATAAAGCTAAGGTTATTGGAAATGGAATATAACAGCAATGACTAAGGATCAAACCATTTCCTCCACCAATAAGATAAAGCTAAGGTTATTGGAAATTGCATATAACAGCAATGACCAAGGATCAAACCATTTCCTCCACCAATAAGATAAAGCTAAGGTTATTGGAAATGGAATATAACAGCAATGACTAAGGATCAAACCATTTCCTCCACCAATAAGATAAAGCTAAGGTTATTGGAAATGGCATATAACAGCAATGACTAAGGATCAAACAATTTCCTCCACCAATAAGATAAAGCTAAGGTTATTGGAAATGGCATATAACAGCAATGAACAAGGATCAAACAATTTATTGTAAATTTTGAAATTTTTCAAGAGTTCACAAAAAATGTTAGTTTTGTAATTGTGATTTAAAGAAAAAGTGCATACAGATCTATATTTCGGAAATCAGAATGCCAGTTCCTATTATTAGATACTCACCTAGTTTTATTATTTGTTTTCATAATAAACAGCTTACACCCTTCATCTTGTGAGAGAATATTTAGGCAATAATCATAAATAGTTTCTGAGATACGGCGCGACATGTGAAAAAAACTCAATAACTCTAAAATAAAATATTGAATCATCTCCAAAAAATATACAGATCTTAAGATTAATATAACTAAGAAGTGTGTAAAGTTTTAAGCAATAATCATAAATCGTTTATGAAATATGGCGTGACATATGAAAACTCAATAACTCTAAAATAAAATTTTGAATCATCAGTTTCATCACCATAAAGTATACAGATCTTTGGATAAATATAATTAAGAAGTTTAAAGCAATAATCAGAAATCATTTATGAGATACAGGGCCACATGTGAAATATACACACCCCTGTTTTAGTTATAAAGTCCGGTAACTCTAAAAGTTTAAATCCTTTTTTCACCAAAAAGTATACAGATTGTTTGACCATCTTAAGAAACAACTATGTTAATTTCATGAAATTTGGATAAGCGGTTCTCAAGTTACAATGCGACATGTGGACGCCGGACGGACAGACAGAAGGACGCCTGATATTTGTATACCATAATACGTCCCGTCAAAATTTTGACAGGCGTATAAAAACCCTGCAACAATTTCTGAAATAACATTAGTTTAATTCTACCTAAAGTTTACTTTTTATTTGATATTTCAGGGCACACTCAAGGTATGGAAGAGAGTAACCAACAGAAATCTGCTGGAGGCAAAAAGAGAAAATTTAAAAGTGAACTAAAAGGAAAAGACCAGATTCTGAAACAGAGAAATGTAAAAGAGAAAAAACAAGCTTATCAAAGTTACAGACATCATAGTAATCAGAAACGTTCAATATTTAAGTCCAAGAAAAACAAATAAAATTTCAGTTCCAATATCATAATCTGATTTTCTATTTTTGGTTTAACCTAGCTTCTTTATTTGTAATGGCTATATTGCAGAAAATACTATGTCCCCCCCCCCCCAGGGGAAGCAATTTTTTTAAATTTTATATGGGTGGTTGTCATGGTTGTATCTGAAATACAAACACCCAAAAAAATCTTAATTCAATATTTGTTATTATCATTCCAAAACACCAAATATACTTGAACAATTGCTTATAGAATCTGAGAAATTTATCTAACAAAGAAAACTTAATATAAACCATTGAATCATGACAAACAGTTTTGACTCACAATTCAGGTATACATAATACACCAAAGAAACTAGTTATCAAAGAAACGATCTGTTTTAAAGAAATTACAGATTAACAAACTCATATGAAAAATGATTATGTGACCTGCTGACTGCTTCAAAAAGACAAAAGATGACAACATGCTATCAATGTATAGCCCAACTAGACACTCCAAGCCACACAATGAAAGGATATACAGTAGACACTTCTCAGAGACAGCAACCTTACAACATTAATATACATTTAGAAGGCAACACAGACAGGGGTCTTCACAAAATGTCAGCTATAAATTATTACCAGTGTAAAAATTGTGAATAATTGACTTATGAACCATGCCAGGCAGACATGTGTAGCTTACAAATCTAGTTGACCTATTGCCTATAACCACAGCATCGTCAGGATGAAGGGGTTAAAAAAAAACCAGACAAAACCATAAAAACGCGGTCAAGGTCAAATAACACCTGTCAGCTAGACATGTACACCTTACAATCATTCCACGCCAAATATAGTAGACCTATTGCATACTGTTTAAGAAAGACAAACCAAAACACAAAAACTTAACTTAAACCACTGAACCATGAAAATGAGGTCAAGGTCAGATGACACCTACCAATTGGACATGTTCACCTTACAGTCCTTCCATACACTGAATATACTACACTTATTGCTTATAGTATCTGAGATATGGACTTGACCACCAAAACTTAACCTTGTTCACAGATCCATGAAATGAGGTAGAGGTCAAGTGAAAACTGTCTGACAGGCATGAAGAGCACATACCAAATATAGTTATCCAATTACTTATAATAATAAGAGAGAAATTAACATTACAAAAAAAAGAAATGAAATAAACAACCAGTGTTGAGGTTCCATTCATACGAGGTGAAAGCTTTTTTGTTTTGTTCTTGGTACTGATCTATTCAGTAAAGCCATATGCATCTGATTGTTTGTTTGTTCCTATGTTGTTCTGTTACACTACTGTCCATGTTTATAAGGTGAAATTAGCACTCAGAAACATGGCTAACTCCACCACATTCTGTATGTGCTTGTCCTGAGTCAGGAGCCTGTAATCCAGTGGTTGTTCATTCATGTTTGTTTGTAAATTGGGCTGCTTGGTTTCTTGTTTCAATTGTTCACACTTTTCGTGTCACTGTATGGGCTTTTTGCATTGGTTAAGGCTATGCAGTGACCTATCATTGCCAATATCAGCATCAATCCGACTCCAAAGGTAGTTGTTTCATTGACATAAAATAAATGGATGAATGCACAATAAAATTTAGCACAGGAAAACTCTAAAATAATCGAAGTCAATAAAAACAAAAAATCAATGAATTAAATTGAAATATTGAATTCTCACACCAGAAATTTAAGAACAGAGTTCCAATGTCTCCGATGTTGCACATATTTTATCTATCCTAAAAATTCATCAAAGGAGCACTTATAATTTCTGATACTGTGGATTCAATATTATTTGTTGGATAGAAATTTTCGTTGATTTCACTTCTTTAGTTGGACCCAAAAAATTAAGGGTTCAAACACAACAAATTTTCTATAGGTGTTTTACATGTTTTACAAAGTTCTTCAAAACAGATTTCAATACCAAAGAAACCACACTTAGAAAAGACCTTACTAGCAATAGCTCTACCATGTTAGGTTACATTCTATTCAGTCATTTCTCCAAAAAGAAAATGTGAGAAAAGTCATCTAAGAATGATGATGGATGGCTGCTCAACATTCAACAGTAAATATAAAATATGCAAATTCAGGACAGTACATGTCCCCAGTACATGTATGGCCATCTGCACTATCATTTTCTATGTTGGCCACCATTGGGTTGTGAAAATGGAGTAAAAACTCTAATTTGGCATTAAATTTAGAAAGATATCATAGTAAACATGCATGTGTACTAAGTTTCAAGTTGATTGGACCTCAACTTCATCAAAAGCTACCTCAACTAAAAACTTTAACCTGAAGCGGGACAGACAAACGCACATACCAGAAAACATATATGTTATAAATGGGGCATAAAAAATATCAAACCCTCCTTTGTACTAGACCATCACACTGAGCCAGATTTTTAACATACTAGTTCACAAGGTAACAGTCTGCATAACCTTAATGTGACACATTGTACTCAATCAGAGGCACGGAGAAGCACCAAATGACAATTTTTTAAGTCTTTGGGTTTCACCCAGCCGATGTCAAAACCCCCCATCCCACCCCACACTAAGAGGAACAGGTTATTAACCATTGCTAATAAACAGATTAAAGGAAAA